>NC_080671.1:296799974-296837085 GCF_030247195.1 Topomyia yanbarensis | reverse complement strand
ATATATATATATATATATATATATATATATATATATATATATATATATATATATATATATATATATATATATATATATATATATATATATATATATATATATATATATATATATATATATATATATATATATATATATATATATATATATATATATATATATATATATATATATATATATATATATATATATATATATATATATATATATATATATATATATATAATATATATATATATATATATATATATATATATATATATATATATATATATATATATATATATATATATATATATATATATATATATATATATATATATATATATATATATATATATATATAGGATCGGTTTATTGGATATGACACCACAAAGTGAGTGGTTGCAAACGCAGACTTCAGTGAAAATTCTCGGAATACACTTCGCCGAAGACTTCTCGAGTACGGTTGAACAAAATTGGACTGCGGTACTACGGGGAGTACAAACATGTATGTGGATGAACAAGTCCAGAAATCTAAATCTCATACAGAAAATAATTTTGTTGAACACGTTCATAACGTCGAAAATCTGGTTCACAGCATCAGTGATCCCCCTACCGAATAAATACGCTGGAAAATTCATTTCGCGGATCGGCTCCTTCCTGTGGTACGGGAAGAATTGGACCAGAATTGCCTTCGAAACACTAATACTACCAAAATGCCAAGGTGGTTTAAATTTACATTTACCGTCCATCAAAGCAAAGGCCCTGCTAACCAACCGCATAATACATATCGGACCGGATCTACCCTTTTTTGTGGAGTTTTCTGGAGCACAACGCAAATCCTCCAAATTTTTCGTGCATTCCACGAAAATACGAGCACATCCGAACAGTAGTTAAAGAGACAGCATTCCTGACCGAAGAAATAGCTAGAGCACCGGATTCAAGTACAATATACCATCACTTTTTAAAACAGCTAAAGGAGCCAAAAATAGTACGGGAAAGTCCTCAACGTGATTGGAAGACTATCTTTAAAAACATTCACTCCAAATTTTTAAACTCACACCAACGATCAATGTGGTTTTCTGTGGTACATCACAAAATTGTAACCAACGAGTTTTTGTATGGGGTTAACAGGAGAGCTGACCTCAACTGCAACATTTGTCCTGGCCAGACGGATAGCATCGAGCACCACCTATTCAAATGCAGCGAAAACAAACTCATTTGGATTTACCAACGAAGCGTTTTTCTGGGCATGGATCGACGGATTTTACAGCTGCAACATGAGGACTGGATATACCCGGTTTTCCAACAACAAAATAGACGCAACCGCCAGCAAATCCTTTCAAAAAATTCGTCGATGATATGCTACATGACAAGCGTACCAGCAAATGAGAAGAATTTGAATAACTATAAGTTTTATTTGACATGTAATTAAAAATTAGAAACCAAGACAATAAGTTTTACAAAAAAAGACAAAAAGAAAAATCTCTCATTCTGTTGAATTTTAAGTTTTAGAAGCTGCTACATACACATTTTGGAAATTTGGGTGATAATGTCCCAAATTTTACAAAAATCGATTGATGCAAATTCTATGAAAACTAAAATGTATGCCAAATTTTGATGACATTGAGGTCGCTGTCAAGTGAATTTGCCAGACATTTTTAGTTGAACTGCCAGATTTTCTTTGAAAAACAGTGGCAACTCTGTGGGCGTCTACCGACGCGACAACCGGTTAAATATCTACGAAATCTGTTGCAATCGGTCTACTTTTTTAATCGGTCTATTAGGGTGGATGTACCAATAGTCGCATACTTAAGGAAAACTTTTGATAAAAAATCGAATAGACCTATGGGCAATGTCAATACATTAAACGAAAGCTTTCAGTCCCTACTTCATAGAAAAAAAAAGATGGTTTAATAAACAATAATTGTTATTATTTATGTATTCAAAACCGCTTGTACCACTATAGGAACACATGTACCAATAGTGGTGCAATCGCTAATTTCGGTTCCTATTGTTGCAAATCCCATTGATTTCTTATGGGACTTGCAACTATACGTACACTATATCAACTATAGGTGCAAGGGAGCTCAAAATTCTAAGAAAATCATTTTTTTTTTTCAATAGTTATTTGAGCAAATTTCAAGGATAACAGTTTTATTGTCGCATAATTTTAGTGCGATGAATCGATAAAAAAAAACCTTTGTTGATGGTTAGTACCTTAGTTAGGCGTATAACCCACTACTGCAACTATTGATACACCTCAACTATAGGAACACCTACCCTAGTTGGTTGTTTGAAAGTGGAACCAGAATTACACAGATCAAATCTGTCGATTCTGTTGACCAAACCCAACTTAGTCGGTCAACCTCGAAACACCCGATTTCGTCTGTCGACTGGGAAATTTTTCAACTGTCAAATTTTCTATGGGATGTTTACCGATCCGCCAACGCGGCCAAACCCCTTTTGTCCCTTCATACAGTGGTATGCTGAATTCAGAATGGTGACGAACTGGGAGTAACGTAATTTGAGCGTACTGTTTAGTGGAACCGCATGCAGAGCTAGACTGAAGCTAGAATGGTAGCTACCCACATACATACATTTCTAGTGATAACCACAATAACAGTATTTTAATTACCTTAAGATAATTTCGACACTGATAGGTAAGATGACCAGCATACCCGCACTTTTTACACGCCGCACGAACTGTATCTTTCTGGCTAGCACCACTGAGAAATTCCATCGTTGTAGATCATCAACAATGGCCTAGTATTCTTCGTTGATCCAAAAAATTTAGTACGAGCCACAGTTAAGGGACTATAAACTAATGTAAACTCTGGCTATATCTATTATAAATCGCAATATTAAAACATTTTTCTAAACTAGCAAAATATTGATAAATTTTGTTTATAATAATTTAAGACGCTAAATCTGTCACGCTCATTAAAAACTTCTCGTTATTTGGGTTTTTATATTCTCATTCAAACTACACGGTTAAATAAAACAACCTGCAGAAAAGTTCTTTTAACTTACTTTTGAGTTGTGCGTCGCTTTCGCACTTATTAGTGTTGTCAAAAACAAAAAGAGAGATTCGACTCAGTCGAGGTCTTCCGTGGAGGAAGGTACTTTTGAGTTGTTTGGGGTGAACTCAAAATTAGGTAAATTCAACTTAATTTTGAGTATAAAAAACCTATCAATGAGTTGTAATTTTTGCCGTGGTTAAATGGAAACTACCTTCAACACGGTTTACCTAATTTTAAGTTGCCCCACGATACCACGAGATTGAGTCAAAGGAACTTAATTTTAGGTAGTTTTTCGTTTCCGTGTAGAGTCTGCATACACGGTTAAATAAAACAACCTGCAGAATAAGTTCTTTTAACTTACTTTTGAGTTGTGCGTCTCTTTCGCACTTATTAGTGTTGTCAAAAACAAAACGAGAGACTCGACTCAGTCGAGGTCTTCCGTGGAGGAAGATACTTTTGAGTTGTTTGGGGTATACTCAAAATTAGGTAAATTCAACTTAAATTTGAGTATAAAAAACCTATCAATGAGTTGTAATTTTTGCCGTGGTTAAATGGAAACTACCTTCAACACGGTTTACTTAATTTTAAGTTCCCCCACGATACCACGAGATTGAGTCAAAGGAACTCAATTTTAGGTAGTTTTTCGTTTCCGTCTAACAGAAGACAATCGAGTAGCCAATTTGATCCAGTCCTAAGGGGTCATGCATAAATGACGTAGCATGTTAGGGGGTAGGGGGGTACACCAAATTTGTGACGAAGTGTGACGAGGGAGAGGGTAGGGTCAGAAGTTGTGCGACGTAGCATTAAGTTTAATTTTTTTGGCGGGAATCAAAACCCATTAATTAGAGAAAACAATTTAATGTTCCTCCATTCCTAAGTTGATTTTCACGCGGATTTTCATTTTGTAAATTTTACTGTTCGCGGAATGGCAGGCTCGCAAAGAAAAGGATAGATTTTTCATGCGGATTTAAATTTCCACATTAGTTAGCTAATATTGTTAACTAGTAGACTTATTTTGGTAGCTGAATTAAATTTTCTTTCGGATTCAATCAAAGAAAATTTAGTAATTTAGTTGAGCTTATGCTTCCTAAAATCGTTGGCAGCTGCAGGATTGTGAACTTTTCTTCATGCTTTATGACATGTAAAATTCTAAACGAAACTATCCACACTATATTTGTCATGAAATGGACTTCTTTTGTAGGCAATTTGCTGTTATAATGAAAATGTTGATAAAAGTCGTCAAACATTTTGTAAGGACATATATTTAAAAGAATTGAAAAACATATGTAATTTTTTCATCTCCCGGTCACGTTGCGTGGGGGGGGGGGGGGGGGGGGTTAGATATATGCTACGTCATTTACAAGGGGGAATTTTGTGACCAAATGCTACGAGGGGTGAGGGAGGGGTCGAAAATCGCCAGAAAAAAGCTACGTCCTTTGTGTACGGCCCCTAACCTCAATATTGAACCATCTTCTGATTGGTCGTTTTGCTAGTCAAGAGCGTTCATAATATTTTCAAACGGGATGAAAAACAGTGCTGCTGAATTCATTTTAATTACTTTTCATGCACATTAACATTTCATGCAAGTTTAATAAATACCCTGAATGACGATATAACTACGTGCATTGTTAAGAGAGACACGAATAAACATAAAATTCAATTTTTAAATGCAGCTAGTATTGTGAATTTTTGACAGAGGTTCGATATTTGAGGTACAATAATTTTCAGCAATTGACTAATCTATGTGGAGTGGTGTTAGTGCGAGATTGAGGTTAAATCGGGTAGTTTTTTTGCCAAATGAGGTTAAATCAGATGGCGAATTGAAAACATAGCGTTATATGTATGTTGTCTATACACATTGCAACTGTGTTGGTGTCCTAGACGTCAAATAAGTCAATTCAATATTAATTCTTCAAAAGGGCTAATGAGATTTTTGTAAACAAACTTCTTTCGCTCATTACTCTGCTGCCGAGTTGAATTTCTTGAAAAATACACTTGAATCAACACATTTACCCTTGGTAGAATCGATTTCAAATGTTTTCTGTGTTGAAATTATAACAAAATAAGAGATATCAGCAAAATAAAAGTTTGTTTACAAATCTTATTAGCCCTATTCAAAAGTTGATACGGAATTGTGAAAAACATGCAAATGGAATCTGGCAACGATGGATGCTTGTTGTCTTTGGAATTACGACAGGGCCTGGTAGATAAAATTAAGAAGAGCAAGAAGCCTGTTGTCGTCTCTTCTCTTAGGTTTCCGTGTACAATATAGAGTCCCGTACAGAGGAATGCGCAACACTGCGTGGAATACAGACTATTTATGTTTTTCTGGCAACCGTAATATTTGCTGTAACTTTGAGTGACTTTGATCAAATCACAAAATAAATTCATACTGAATGAAAAATTAAGTAACTTTATCGTGGCAAACGGAACATCCCAGCGAAAACCATTTCACACCTTATTTCATCTGATTTATTGAATGCTATTTGATCAATGAATAACGTGTTTAAATTTATTCAAAGAATTTGAGTCAACGCAGGACTCAGGTTATTTTAAGTGGATTTTTCAAGTTATTTTAAGCGGAAACCATGTTACTGTGACAGAACAATAATAACCATTTGCAGTGAAGTCCAATGTTATGCTATAATACCAAAACAAGACTTTTACAGTAACTTGGGTTGGCTATTCGTTGATTTTTATTTTTTTAATGTTATTTACCAAATCATTTTATTCCACGCATTTCACATTTAATGCTAATTTACTGAATAATTGTTTATTAGAAAATGAAATTAATTCTTACTTGAAATTTTAGTGTAAATTTATTGCAAGAACATTGCTTGAATAACGTCCAACTGCTCTTCAATTTAAAGATAACTTGAAGTTGCTTTAGTTCATATCTGAAATTCCTTCATTATCTTATAAGTTGGACGATATAAAATGGTTAATGAACTTAACCGAAGGCATCCGTAAATCAAACAAATCAAATCAGATCAGATCAAAAAGAGTATAATGAACAGATGGAAGAAAAAGTAAACCAGGTGGTACCAAACATAGTCTTGGCCTAAAATATCTTCCTTTTTTCAGGTGGATCTTGTGGAGTTAGAGTATTATGAAGATTTTTGACGATAGCGTGTTCGATACTCAGAACGTAATCTAGTGTACCATATTGCAGGATACATTCTTAAGATGTTGTTGGCTCGAATCAAAACTTGTCGAAAGTAAACAAAGTTCATTTTATATCGTCAAACTGGCGCCCAGGTGGTGAAATTGTTAGAATTCAACGGGGTGCTGGAGCGACTAGTTAGAATCGCTTTTGTTACTGGTGCCTGAAAACGAATTAGAACCAGCTAGATTTCCGGCTCCTTTACGGTTGAACTTTACTGGGTTCCGGTAACCATCCGATACCCTTCAGGAACCTCTGTTTAAGGGGTACCATTTCGATGCGGCTTAGACGCATAACCGAGACCTAGGAACCGAAGCGGCGCAAAGCCGTATTTGTTTTTTATCGCGCTGGAGAGAATTTTTCGGGGCGTCACGAGTCTCGTCACTTGTAATGAAAACGTTTCATCAAACCTGGCAACACTTATGAAATCACTTACCATAAATATATTTGAAGAAGAATGTCACAATACTCGCAATTAGATAATAGAGTGTTTTGTAACGTTCCGTTCGTGAATTTATCAACTACACAAAAAAGGGAAAATAAGCCTGATATTCGTTCAATGGCCCTGTAGAGGTTCGGTGAATCAATTAAAATATGCATTCATCACGTTCTTGTTAACTTGCTGATTTTTGTAAGCAATATAAGAAATGGGAAAAGGTAAATATATCTCGACAAACATATGATTACGGCCTAAAAGCCAACTGTCAAAATCCACTTCGAATGAAAATTCCAGACAAACCATTACTAGTCGAACACAGTTCACAACAATTTATGAAAGAGAAAACTTTTCTCTTTCATTTACTACCAACATCTGTGATTGGCGTGTAACGGTTTGTCCGGAATTTCCATTCAAAGTGGATTTTGACAGTTGGCTTTTAGGACGTAATCATATGTTTGTCGAGATATAAACAAATAGTTTTTCCTGCCAATAACAATACTCCCCTTGCGAGCACGCATGAGGGCATTGCTGAAGAAGCATTTATGTTTGTTTACTTTGCACGATAGGTAGCCGGTGACATGTTCGATTGGTAGATTTGGCTTCATTCTGTGCGAGCCTTTATATAAGTAAACAACGCCTTTGATTCAAACGACCCAAAATTTAGGTAATAACTGAGTTTCGATTTGAATTCTCGACAAACATATGATTACGGCTTAAAAGCTAACTGTCAAAATTCTCTTTGAAAGGAAATTCCGGGCAAACCGTTACTCGCCAATCACAGATGTTGGTAGTATTGAAAAGAGAAAAAATTTCTCTTTCATTAACTGCTATGAACTGTGTTTAGCCAGTAACGGTTTATACGGAATTTCCTTTCAAAGAGAATTTTGACAGTTGGCTTTTAAGCCGTAATCATATGTTTGTCGAGAATTGAACTGCACGGTAAAAAAACTTTACCCGTTTTATGTATTCAAATTGGGTCATTAGGCTATATACAGCTTTCCATTCCATTCGATAAATTTTAGGTCCAATATTGAGATATCTGACGTTTAAAATACGCACACCGAGATCTCGCATTTTTATACTACCGCCCTCCCCTTAAGCCCACAAGCGGTTTGTTTTCCTCCCAATTCGCAGTGCAAATGATTTGTTTTCCTCCCAATTTAAACGTCAAAACGGCACAATACTAACGCAGCTGGATAAGTCTATACATAATACATCATTTCAAAAAAAAATCGTTATAACACGTACGTAATATAAGCTTGGCAACCATACATAGAAAAACTGCGGTTGTATACATCTGGCCTTTCAAGACAAGACGTAAAATGAAAAAAACTATATTCATTATATGGGGCCGTACACTAATTACGTAAGGCTTTTTTAGAGCTTTTCAACCTGCCCCTCCCCCCAGATAAGATTTTGTAAGATTTTGGTGAACTCCCCCTCCCCCTGCATAAGATCTTATCATGATTATCGTAATTAAAAAATCGAATTGTTAATTCATCAAATAATAAGATAGCGAAAACGATATGTATAGAATACACTCAAAAAAAAGTAAACGTTATGCCTATTGCTTTTACACATAGATTTTTGCAATTAACGGAGGCATATAGACACTATTTGCTGGCACATAAACCTAATGTGTGTATTTACAAGAAATATTAATCTTACATTCACATTTCATAACTATTGGGCACATAAAACCCCATTCTATAACAATATGCACATATAACTTATGTGTGTTCATACATAGTTTATACAGTTGACACATAGAAGATATGTGTGCGCGAGATAACAATAGCATTTCTTCTTCATATGAATTTTAAGCGGTTTGAAGCAAATAGAATTAACGTTTGGATTTTTTTCAGTGTAGGGATCTTTAATTTGGAAAAAAAAATGTGCTAGTTTTTCATATGTATTGATAGCGGGTGTCCTTACGAGTACACTCATATCATTCTTAAACCTTAATTATTATTTTATGATTTTTAAATTAAAAAAAAAACAAATTAAATTCAACCGGCAAACTGACAGTTGTCCTACTAAGGCTGTGAACCATTTGGTGAAATTTTTAACTTTTAGTTAAAATCTGACACTTCGAAAGTTATTTGCAAAATAACCCTACTCTGGAGCATGGTTAAAATTGACAGAGCGATAGTTAAATTTGACAGCTCGATGGTTAAAATGTTGCCCATGATGCATAATAAAAAGGTGAAAACATTTTCTGTACCTAATTGAGGTTGTCAATATTTTTCAATACAAAATTAAGGGATAAAGATGGAAACGATAATGTGTTGTGTTAAGATTTGTTTGGGTTATTTCATGATGTGGATGTTTACTTTTCGAGGCTATGACTGTCATACTTAATGTAATAAGAAAAGAACTAATTTTCAAAATATCGACAAATGTTCACACCTCTACCATCTTGTGGTTATCGCAGTTGTCAATTCTAAATAACTATCCATATGTCAACTTTTGAAACGGTTCGCTCTCTCGGTTAAATTTTTCCATTCAAAAGAAAATAACTTTCGAACTGTCAAATTTTAACTAAAGGTTAAAAAAAATCGCCAAATGGTTCACAGCCTAAATGACGTATCTGCAGCCCGGGGACAACTTGACAGCTCCCATATATTGAACTCATAAGCAAATTTTGTGGTGATTTGGTGATGTCATGGCGGCTCGAATGGAGCAAAATTTGAAAAAGGCGCATCCCATTTACTATTTTCCATATCTAAAAAATAATCAATTTAAGCATTTCTTTCATCAAATTTATTTCGCTGTTCACATTAGAAACTGGCCTCATTCCCCCATACTTAAACAGAAACATAGATTCCATTTGGAATTTAAAAAATCCGAAAGAAAATAAATCGATTTTCGGAAATACAAGAAGATGACTTTCAAAATCAAGCCACTACCACTTATATTGGAATTTCCGAAAATCCCCCGAAACTAATCAACATCTCCTAAGGCATGAAATCCTCCGGTAGAGCCGAGGAAAATGCCAGAATAATTCTGAAGGGATCCATACCAAAACCATCGCAACATCTTCCGGAAAGAATTATTGCAAAAGTCGAAGAAAATTGTACATTCCTGGCAGCATTCTTGCTGAAACCGAGCACTACTGGTTTGATGCCAGAATTCTGATAAAAGCACACAAATTTTATTCAAAACCAATTTTGCTAAATGTGTAGAAAATCCTACACACTTAATTTTTTCTGCCGAATCTCAGATTTTTTGCATCTTTTGCCGAAATCTCAACAGCTGAGATTCAGCAAACATTATTTTTTGCTGAGATCTCAGTAAAAATGACGTTTGAGTGCTGAGACTCGGAAAACATTTCACCGAAAATCAGCAAGCTAATTTCACTTTACTGAGATATCAGTTTCTAAATTTGCTGACTACACAGCTGTTGAGAAATTACCGAGCCGATTTGAGTGTGTACATATATTGTTTAGTCTCCCAATCAAAATGCTAGAATTCTTGACGTTCTTAATAAACTTGAAACAAGATGTCGCAGCTTCACGAATTGTTAAGCTTGGTGATTTACTTTCATTGGCCAAAAAGTTTTTCATTTATATTTCATTTATAACACCAATGATTTACCGATTACAAACTTCACACAACAAGAAAACCAAAATATTTTTAGGAAGGAAGAGAGCCGGTTGCTAAAAACAACACCTTCCAGCTAAATTTATTCACTAATAATATTTTTTTCTTTATCCACATTTTGGAATACGCTTTTTCTAAATGTTGTTCTAGCCGCATTGACGGCGTTCATAACACACGTAACGAAACACGCTTTTCTCTTGAAACTTTTTCGTGTCGTTGTTCGTGGTAGTCGTACAGAAAAGGCATACTAGCGCCACCATCAAATCGGTGGTACATATATGAAACAAGCACTATCTGTCAAGTTGTCCCCGGGCTGCGTATCTGCAAATATCTCGTTCGCCTCATTGTTAACCGGGACAGCACACCACACAGCATCCCACTAAACGAAATGGCGGACAGGCAGGTTAAACTAGATGCTGGCGATCAGTGGGCTATTGAAATGTTGTTCTAGGCTATCCGCCGTAACTTACCGTTTACTGTAAAAGTAGTGTGGGATGATCTGGTACTTTTTCAATCCGCTAGCAGCCTGCCATCCAAGTTTCATCTGCAAACTATTGTAGATCTGATAAGGCAACCTATAGAGTCGTGCAAGTCGCATGGGTTTGGATGTGTTATTGTCCTAAAAGGAAACAAACTAAAAAATGTTTTTTCAATAGTTTCGGGCCAAAAAATTGAAAAAGGACTGAGATATTAACTCACGGTACTAATCTGCATCAGAATATACCTTAACCCGCACACTCCTAAAGATCCCTATTATTACAAGAAAACTCATGAAAAAATTTAACTGTAATCATCTGCAGAATTTTAATTGCATGCCAATCTCGCCCAGTAGAAAGAATAACTGTTGTCAGATATTCAGTAACTCCTATTTGGTTCACATGATCTGCTTTGCCATATTCCACTTTTTTTTGTTGGAGACGAACCACTGCGACCAGTATTTAGATCTATGTGCTATATTCCACTTCCTTTGAATCTATTTTCTTGTGATGTAGAATTTAAAAGAGTTTATAACCTGTTCTGGTATGAATTTATTCCGAGTTCCAGCTGTGACGCTTATCGTACGCATAGCTCCGAGTTACCCATTTTCTAATTTTCTTGAATTAAAATACAGTTCACACTCTGGAAATATTCGACATTCAAGATCTTTGACAATCGCATGTTAGAACATTTTCCAGATACCTTGCGGGTTTGAATCGAACGTTTGGAAAGAACAAAGTCGGTCTAACAACACGAAGGGTATCAACACTTCTTAACTTGTAAGGCATATTGTGACTCCAGTTCCCGAACAGAACAACGTACAACCAAGAGCCAAAAAATTACTCATATTGTTTGATATACAAGGATTATATGGTACAAATGAAAATAGTTCCCTTTTCTTATTAAAAAAGAACATTTTCCTTATGGATTTAAACTTGTTTTATGATATTACGTAAGAAAGGACAAACCCTCCCTCCCCCTCAGATAAGAATTTGTAAGATATTTTGAAACTCCCCCTCCCCCCATATGCCCTTTCGTAATTAGTGTATAGTCCCTATGGTGTTTATGTCAAATAAAAATAACCCTGCGGGAAAACATGTGTTCATTTTTAATGTAGAATACCAGAGTTTTTAATAGTAGAGTTGCGTAAAGAGGATTGGCAACATTGGACCAATCATTGATCTTTTTTAAATTTTGGCAACCTTTTATTTTTAGTTAAATTTCAAATGACTTCACCTGAACGCTTCAGTTAGAAGTTTACTTTGCGCATTTAAAAATTTTAAATAAAGTGTTGTTTTATTTTGTAAAAATCAGTACGATAAATAACATCGTATAAAGAATTTAAGCTTTTTCCGGTTCTCAACTGATCCGCAACTAAGAACGAAATGCATTGATTTTTGCCGCTTGCCGTCTGATTGGGGTGTGAAAAAAAACGGTCGAATTTGCAGCGTAAGATAAATATGTATAAGCGGAACGCATACACAAATTTGTCAAAATTTTAGCTGCACTTTAACTATGAGAAATACCTTTATATTTCCACTGTCGGTGAAAGATTATTAACACTACCCAGAGCTGTTCCGGTGTTTGAAATAGTGCCAAATTTGAATATCAGTGAACATATATTTTTTAATAATTATGTCATTAAGCGAAATATTCCTGGTTTTAAATAATGTTAATATTACATCATTGATTTTTTTCTCATAATTATAATCACATAATAACGATACTCCCCACGCATACGAGCATTGTTATTCTTCGTGTCCGATAGGTAGACGTTTTGAGTGTTCAATAGGTAGATTTGCTTCAGTCTTTGCGCAACTGTTCTTTATAAACTGTGTAGAATACATTTATGCTTTCAATATAGGGGTCCCGTTTCAAAATATCGGCTGCGGTGCCGCGTCAGATTTTGAACGTTAATAACTTTCATCATACTTAACAGAATGATTTGATTTTTAGGCCAATTTGTTGCAAATATGTTCCTCTATGCTGTATTAAAATTTGAAGTATGTATAACATGCACTTTTGAAAAATCTTTCGAAAACGACTCGGAAAAGTGAGAGCCGGTATGGAAGACCAACCGAACAATAAAATAATGAAAAGTTTATATATAGGTCCACTACATGTTTGTTCCTATGATTATTCGCATTGGGTTGCTTGACGAGAGCAGTTGGTGGGGGAAAGGCGGCATATTCCTTTGGTTAGGCCATTAGAAGCCGGACGGAAAGGAAAGGCTCATGCACGGCACGAGAACGAGCGAGAAAGCGATAGTAGTGCATATTAGCGCGATTATAAAAATATCTGTCGGTCGGTTTTTCTCATCATTCGTATTCGTTCAAGTTCAAACACTAGCAAGCAGCCAGTCCACCGAAGGAAAGCAGTTGGCGATGACGGTCGGAAAAAGTGCCCCAGCTACTGGTGACTCATCGCAACCCGATCAGGAACTGTCGCCCTGCAAGAATTTCGCCCCAACTAAAGGGCAACAGAGCAACTAATCTGTGTTCTAATAAGAGTTAAACTGGCTCACCGTGTCCGCGGGGAGTGCGTCTGAATTATGCTCCCGCGATAAAATAATAAGCGGTTCTTTACAGGACCAATTAATTGTGTTCTAATAAGAGTTAAACTGAAATTTACATTTTATGGTGTATAACAAATAATTTTCAGAAAGCTATATAAGAAATACGATGTGTGGAAAAAAAGAAAGAGAATTTAAATTATCCTCTCTCGCTCGTTTTCGTGCACTGCTTTTCCATTCCTTTCTGCTGCTAATACCATCATAACTAAAACGAATGTGCGTATTCTCCCACCATCCCATGGCCAGTGTTGCCACAATTGCATGTCGCTATTACAATTTGAATTATTTTATTGAACTATTTGACAGCTTCCGTTGATTAACTGCATAAATCGATTTGTTTGTGCAGCTCCTTGCTAGTAGCAAACTAAATATCCTTTATCAGCGCTACAAATAAGACAAAAGAATTTAAATTTGTGAAAATCTTTTCCTTCCTTCTTTTCAAATCTGCAACATTCTTTGAAAATATTGTTGGAATGTTGTTATTGAAAAACTGAACATGCAAGTTTGCTAGCACTGGCCACTAGATTGAAGGCGATGGAAAGACAGAATATTCGTTTTGGTTATGCTAGTATTGGTAGCCGAACGGAAAGGAAAGGCACAGGAATGGCACGAAAACGAGCGAGAGAGCGATAGTAGTGCTTTCTCGTGTTTTCATATATGAATATTGGTCGGTCGGTTTTTCTCATCATTCGTATTCGTTCAAGCACTAGCAAGCAGCCAGTCCACCGAAGGAAGGCAGTTGGCGATGACGACGGTCGGAAAAAGTGCCCCAGCTACTGGTCACTCATCGCAATCCGATCAGGAACTATCGCCCTACAAGAATTTCGTCACAACTAAAGGGCAACAGAGAAACTAATCTGTGTTCTAATAAGAGTTAAACTGGCTCACCGTGTCCGCGGGGAGTGCGTCTGAATTATGCTCCCGCAATAAAACAATAAACGGTTCTTTACAGGACCAATTAATTGTGTTCTTATAAGAGTTAAACTGAAATTTACATTTTATGGTGTATAACAAATAATTTTCAGAAAGCTATATAAGAAATACGATGTGTGGAAAGAAAGAGAATTTAAATTATCCTCTCTCGTTCGTTTTCGTGCACTGCTTTTCCATTCCTTTCTGCTGCTAATACCATCATAACAAACGAATGTGGGTGTTCCCCCACCATCCCATGGCCAGTATCAGCGCTAACAAATAAGACAAAAGAATTTAAATTTGTGAAAATATTTTCCTTCCTTCTTTTCAAATCTGCAACATTCTTTGAAAATATTGTTGGAATGTTGTTATTGAAAAACTGAACATGCAAGCAGAGATGCCAGATTTGCAGACAAGTCTGCAAATTCGCAGACTTAATTAAAGCTGCAGATTTTTTCGATGACGCAGATATTTGCAGATTTTTCCGTTTGGTTGCAGATATTTGCAGATTTTTTAGTTTGGTTGCAGATATTTGCAGTTTTTTGAATATAAAGGCTTTTGGTTACACTAGCTTGCCTCACATTTTTTGTTCTTCCCAGACTTTTAAAATTATTATTGCAGACATTTGAAAAAAAGTACCTGGCATCTCTGCATGCAAGTTTGCTAGCACTGGCCACTAGATTGAAGGCGATGGAAAGACAGAATATTCGTTTTGGTTATGCTAGTATTGGTAGCCGAACGGAAAGGAAAGGCACAGGAATGGCACGAAAACGAGCGATAGTGTTAGCAGAGTGTAGTTGTGTGAGAAAACCGGGTAGGGTCTTCACCACACTTCAACGAACCTGTAAAAGGGTTTTCTTTCATAAATCATAAATAATACCGCAACCCAGAAACAGTTCAAATAATATGCCTTTCGCATTCTTTATTTGACCATTCTTTAGTATCGGTATGATCGACTCAAAGTACCTTCGAGTTTAGAGTTACATTACATTGTATGAGTCGCCTATGTCTTTATTCTACTCCCTAGTTCGACAGCGATGGATACTCATCACTTTACTACCTTCCCTACTCAGAGCGTCGGCATCGTCCGAACTAATGGCTAAAGCTTTCTCTCTCGCAATATTGCTCTCTTGTGGTATCCCGAGTGTACAGGTGTACAGAATAAACATAGTAATGATGAATTGATATTACATACCGAAAATTGATTTTCCAACACTTCCTCTCAATTTATCATTCCTAAACTGCTAACTAATTTGCAAAATCGAGTTTTATATAATGGTTTAGTAAACAAATCTGCAATCTGATCTTCACTTTTAATGTATTCCAGTATCATTTTCTTCTCTTTAATCAGATTTCTCATATACATATATTTAATATCGATGTGTTTGCTTCTTTGATGTTCTCTTGGCTCTCCTGCTATTCTAATACAGGGTATGTTGTCCTCGTATATAGTGAACGGGACAAATTGTATCCCAACTTCACGCAATATACCCGACATCCATACACCTTCTTTAGAAGCATAGCAAAGCGAAACCAACTCAGCCTCTGTAGACGAAAGTGTCACGAGCTGTTGCCTCTTGCTGCTCCAGGACACGATGTTTCCGTACACCGTAAAAGCATATCCCGAATTAGACCGACGTTCCTCAACGTCATTCGCGAAGTCAGCATCCGCATAACCCTTAAGTGGCACGTCGTCTTTATCTTGATGATATAGCAAACGAAAAGATATCGTCCCTTTAAGGTATCGAAGAATCCTCTTCAACCCAATCCAGTGTTCCTCACTTGGACAGCTCTGAAATTGACTCAAAATATTTACAGCAATTGTTATATCAGGTCTAGACATCAGGGATAAATACTGCAAACAACCCAGAAGTTCCTTATACGGTTCATTAGTTAAGTTTCCTGATTTCACCCATTTACAATTTGCATCCATAGGGGTGGCAACTGGTTTACAATCTGTCATTCCAAATCTGTTCAATATTTTGGCAATGTAAGTCGATTGAAATAATTCTAATGATCCCTTTTCAATATTTCGTGTACATTCCAGCCCTAAGAAAGTTTTCAACTGTCCCAAATCCTTCATTTTAAATATTTTAGAAAGATTGTTTTTAATCCAATGGACATTCTCGGTATTACATCCAAAAATAAGAATATCGTCAACGTATAATACAATGAATAACCCTTTTTCAAAACAAGCATACAGGCAAGTATCACTGTTCAGCTGTTTGAAACCCAACTTAGAAATAGTTTCAGTGAAATGATGATTCCAACTTCTACCCGCTTGTTTTAAACCATACAAACTCTTGTTTAGTTTGCAAATTCTTGTATTTTCATTCTTGGTTCGAGGTAAATTCATAAATATTTCTTCTTCCAAATTCCCATATAGGAAGGCAGTTTTTACGTCCATTTGATGAATTAACCACTTTTTCTTCACAGCAATTGCCAGCATAGTCCTAACCGTGGTCATTTTCGCAACTGGCGCAAAGGTTTCCGAATAATCTAACCCTGGCCTCTGTGAGCAACCTTTGGCAACAAGTCGAGCTTTGTACCGTGGTAAACCACCTTCATTTTTGATGCCGAACACCCACATGGAATTGATAGTTTTTCTTCCCTTAGGAAGCCCACTAACCAATGTCCACGTGTTGTTATCATCCAAAGCCATAAGCTCTTCATTCATTGCTTGTTCCCACTTGTGCCAATCGTCGCGTTGCATTAATTCATCAATTCGTTGTGGTACCTCTTCAGAATTATGAGACATAACAAAACTAGTTTCAAAATTATTCAGCCATGCTGGGGTTCTCGTGTTTCTTTGACTTCGGCGTCTCTCATCAATAGCTATATCTTCGAGGTCATTAGAAACATTCTCGGTGTCCACAAATTCATCTTCACTATCAGAAGCATTAGCTGATTCAATCTGAGGGTCTATTAATTCTTGTTCATTTTCTATTTCGCATTCTGTTAAAATTTCTTTCTCGTGAAATTCAACTTGCTTGCGTTCCTCGTCAATAAAACTTCGGAAATAGAAATTATTTTCATCGAATTTTACGTCTCGTGAAATTATTATTTTCCCTTCGTCTTCGTCCCATAGTCTATATCCATTTGGTGCGTACCCAACCATAGTAAGAACTTTACTTCGTTTGTCTAATTTCGTCCGATGTTCTTTATTAACGTGTGCATAAGCTAAACAACCAAATACTTTGAGCTTACTTACATCGGGCTTACTTCCAAACCACATTTCATACGGTGTTTTCAACACCTTCAACGCACTTGTTGGACTACGATTTAGTGTATAGCATGAAGCATATAATGCTTCCCCCCACAAACTCATTGGTGCATTACTTTCATGTAAAATGGTTCTTACTTTTTCCATTAGGCTTCGGTTCATTCTCTCGCTTACCCCATTTTGTTGAGGTGTATACGGAGCGGTAGGTATCATTTGTATTCCTCTTCCTCGACAGAAGGCCAAAAATTCTTTACCATAATACTCGCCTCCGTTATCAGACCTCAGTTTAGAAATACGAAGAGAAAAATGAGAATTAGCAATAGCCTCAAATTCTTTAAATTTTTCAAGAACTTCACTTTTTTGACTCAACAAGTAGACCATGACAAAATGTGTGAAATCATCTG
Organism: Topomyia yanbarensis; assembly: GCF_030247195.1. Taxonomy (NCBI): domain Eukaryota; kingdom Metazoa; phylum Arthropoda; class Insecta; order Diptera; family Culicidae; genus Topomyia; species Topomyia yanbarensis. Next base: position 296,819,287 of record NC_080671.1, on the reverse strand, counting down.
TGAAAGTAACAAAATACCTGTAACCATCATGTGTCACTTCAGGCAATTTACCACAAACATCGGAATGAACTAGTTCTAATGGCCTTGATGATCGTATTCTTGGATCAATGTTAAATTTTTCTCGCGTTTGTTTCCCAAAAATGCATGAATTGCATCCAAACGGGCTCGCAATCATGGAAGATGGTACTAGATTCAACCTCTCAACCATATTGTCTCTTACCAGTCTGGATAAACTTTGCATTCCCAAGTGTCCAAAACGAGCATGCCATAATTCAGTTTCATTCAATCCTTTACCTGTTAATGCTTTACCAATATTTTGAACTAAAAACAGTTCCAAAATATAGAGACCATTTACCTTTTTACCTGTGATAATAACATGACCTGTCTCATCAAGTATTTCCACCATATCATTCCTGAAAACAACTGATTTTCCAGTAGATTCAATACGAGAAACTGATAGGAGATTTGAGCTTAATTCCGGAATGAAAAGCACGTCGTAAATATCAACCTTACGCATTTTATTGGTCCTCAAACAACAGTTTCCCTGTCTCTTACCAATGATACCGGTACCAGTTTTAGCGGTATCAATTTTTAGTTCCTGGCAGTCCCACATCTCGTTGAACGCTCTTATGTCTTTAAACATATGTTGAGTAGCGCCGGAATCCATCACCACTGGAATAAACGTTGTCGATTGAACGGGAAATTTTCGTGAGTCCATACAGAAAACTCGAGAGTCCTGCACAAAATCGTCGTTCAGCCTTTTTAATGGCACTCGTACCATGAAGCTACCATTCTGACGTGTGACTAACGCTACATCCCGATGCTTTCCATCCGCGTGCATCTCTACCTGAGGCTTATCCTGCTGCTTTTTATTCCTCCACTGTCGACAAAAACGTTGTTTGTGGCCTGGCTTACCACAATGGAAGCAAACAAGTTGTTTCTTCTGTGGTTTTTGCGTTGGCTGCTTGCCGTTCCCAACCATCGCCACTTGTCGATCGAAATTTTGTCCGCTCGCACCAGAATTCTCCGCGTCCAGAAAAATGCGTCTTATCTGATCAAGCGACATCTTCTCTATGTCGTCCTTTCTCACAACCGACAACGCTCCGAGAATATGTTGATATCTCTCCGGTATGGCAACCAGTAGTGTATTTAACTGCTCAATACTGGTAACAGTTTCTCCCATACACTCAAGTTGTCGAACAATCTCTTCGTGAGAAGCAAAAAGCTCTTTGAGAGATTTAAATCTCTGCGTCTTGAGCGTGTACAATCTTGTTCGCAGCCCAAGCATGGCTACCGCACCTTGCTTCTGGTAAACTTGATCCAACCGAGTCATGATTTCTCTTGCATATTTACAATGCAGCACATGCCCCATCGGTTCATCATCTAGTGCCAGCCAAAGCTCATTAACAGCAGCGTCGTCATCTTTCAGACGTTTTGCCAGTTTCTCTTTCCTTTCAGCTTCCTGTTCGGCTGAAGCCCCTACTGCCGCTTCAAAATATTCTTCTTCCTCGGGAGTTTTCTCGAGGGCATGCAACAAACCTTCATGCTTGAAGTGTTGCTCCATCCTCTTTCGCCAAAGAGGGAAAGATTTTTCGTCTCCTTTGAATACCGGAACGATTACTCTTTTCAATCGGTTGTCCATAATTGAAGATATGTCAATACCTGGAAACCTTACAAATGTTAGAAATTAAATAATTTCCCCTTCTTTCAACATAGAGCACTAGCTGTGTAGACAATATTCGGAGCTTTGCCCCACAGACAAAACAGATCTCTGTCTGAGCAAATGCAACGAAAAGTCACTCCACAAAAAGCCTCTGAACCCAACAAAAATAATCGAGAATAATTGTTCCGCAGAAAGGGTGGTCTCCGCCTGAACAATTCTCAATTCTTCCAAAGCAATTATCTGTTAGGACAATTTACTCTGGGCCCATAACCTGTTAGCAGAGTGTAGTTGTGTGAGAAAACCGGGTAGGGTCTTCACCACACTTCAACGAACCTGTAAAAGGGTTTTCTTTCATAAATCATAAATAATACCGCAACCCAGAAACAGTTCAAATAATATGCCTTTCGCATTCTTTATTTGACCATTCTTTAGTATCGGTATGATCGACTCAAAGTACCTTCGAGTTTAGAGTTACATTACATTGTATGAGTCGCCTATGTCTTTATTCTACTCCCTAGTTCGACAGCGATGGATACTCATCACTTTACTACCTTCCCTACTCAGAGCGTCGGCATCGTCCGAACTAATGGCTAAAGCTTTCTCTCTCGCAATATTGCTCTCTTGTGGTATCCCGAGTGTACAGGTGTACAGAATAAACATAGTAATGATGAATTGATATTACATACCGAAAATTGATTTTCCAACAGATAGTAGTGCTTTTTCGTGTTTTCATATATGAATATTGGTCGGTCGGTTTTTCTCATCATTCGTATTCGTTCAAGCACTAGCAAGCAGCCAGTCCACCGGAGGAAAGCAATTGGCAATGATGACGGTCCGCAAAAGTGCCCCAGCTACTGGTGGCCCATCGCAACCAACTACCGATCAGGAACTGTCGCCATGCCAGTATTTCGCCCTAGGGGCAGATCACTTGTGATGCATTTTTAAAAATCAGCGAAATTAAATGCATTTATTTCCATCAAAATAGAAATTCGTAATGTATTTTGCGTTGCGTGCAATGTTGTTTGCGTTGCGTGTAAGACGTCAAAACCCTACAGAAAAACTAGCCCTCGAACAAAGTGGATCAGCGTAGGACGTTTGTTAAACAAACTTTTCTGCGAGGCAGTGCAAAGCTGATGCAAAAATGGAAATTAAACGCATTTTTTTCAATTTGATGCAAATTTGTTATACATTCTTAGAGTGATCTGCCCCTAGATTTCGCCCCAACTAAAGGGCAACGGAGCAACTAATCCACTGGCTAACATTCCAGCGTCTGGTTCGTATGGTTGTGTATTACTTCAAAATCGAGCTACGCTTACAAAACTCAGCCGTAATGAAGCCAGTACTTGGTCGGTTTGTTTGAGGATACAAAATAGTGCGCCAAGTACGAAACTTTCTCGCAAAAGAAATCAAACTGGCTCACAGTGTCCGCTGGGAGTGGGCGTAAATTACAATAAAAGCAACGGTTCTTTTCAGGACCAATCAATTGTGTTCTAGTGAGAGTTAAACTGAAACTTTCATTTTAAGGTGTGTAACAAATTTTCAACAAGCAACATAATACGTTGTGTGGAAAGAAGTAGCTTGCACACGGAACAAAAATTTAAATTATCCTCTCGCTCGTTTCGTGCACTGCTTTTTCATTCCTTTCTACTGTTATTATCAGTATTACCAAAACGAATGTGTTATTGCATGTGTTTAAGAGAAACGTTGAAGTCGCATGCTTCTATTCGAGCTTTTTGGCAGTCTCCGTGAACTAACTGCATTAAATGATTTTTTTGTGCAGCTCCGTGCTAGTAGCAAAAAAAATGGCCCTACCAGTGTCTGATTCGTGAGATTGTGCAGGATTTCAAAGTCGAGCTAAGCTTATAAAGTTCAGCCGTAATGGTACCCGAAGAAGCCAGTCTTGTCGTTTTGTTCGAGGCTACAAAACAGTTCGCCAGGCACGTAACTATCATGCCAAAAATATCCAACGATCCAGCGCATCACCATCAACACCAACGCCGATACCAAAGGTTCTTTTCAGAACCACCATTATTACCATAGAGAATTATTTGAAAATTTCCCATTCAAACGTGATTCTGTTGAATATTATTAGATTTAAATTAACGTCTCGAATTGAAATCACAACGCTCCGGTTATGTGACAGACATTACCCACCCATCTTTTTTTATTGTGACCACGACTAACGGTTTAATATAGACACCCCATTTCAATATTTCTGAAGGAACAGAAGGTCGAGTTTGGAAAGTTTGCAACTTTCATTGTACTTAACCAAATTACACAATGTTCACACTAATGATTCAGAAATATGATCAGGAATCTTCTATTAGATTTGTAAGTATGTATAATTTACATGAATAAAGAAAAATTGATTTTCAGGAATCAATTATTATCTGTTCTGCCATTGGCCAGTACTATGCGACTTCCTCATGCTAACAATTCATTTCATCGTTAGCCATCTCCCTCACCAAGGCCAACAAAGCCAACAAAACCGGTCCTTTTCAGGACCACCATCATTTTTGTAAAGAATAATTTGAAATATCACCTTTTGTCCGAAAATTCCAATGAGTATCAACATATTTGAAGAACGTGTTCCTTATGTATTCTACATCTCTCCGGTTATGTCGCAGACATTACCCACCCATCTTTTTTTTTGGCAGGGCATCAGTTGTCGTGAAATTAGAAATGTCAAATCCTTCTGATAGTGTCAAACCCAGACTGTCATCATTTATTTTAAATTTTAATTTTCACGTTTCCTGAGTTGGAAAACTACATTGTTGCAATCACGAAAATCAGCTTTATCGATGTATGTAATAAAAAAAAGAGTTTTTTTTCTCATTCAATGACCTAATTGCCCATTTTCGGAAGTTATTCGAGTTGTCAAAAAATAGGTATTTTTTTGTTTCTAACAATGAGACTTTTTATCCATTTCACAACAACTCGATGAAATAATGCCATTGAGTATATTGATCTTAATAATGGGTGTAAAATCCTTAAGAATTATTTCAAGTGAGTTAACCTGCAAATTAAGGATCGTAGCGGAACTTTCAAATTATCGGCGTGCATCGGAGTCCGTGACGGAAACGGAACATTTCGACAATGCTCCGAAAACAACGGCTGTTTAGACTAGTGAGGATGTTGCAAATATGCGCTAGTTCGGCATTTTTTGAGCAGCCAAACGATCCAGCCATCAAAAACATATCCAGTTGGCGGTTTTGTTTTGTTAAATAGTTTTAGAATGGGATGTCAATCTAGATTCCTATATTTTTATATGAGATTATAATGTGAAATAAATGTTATTTTATGTTCTTGTTTTTAAAGTCAGGAAAAAAATCTATGGACAGTATTTATCATTCTGGCGCAATTTTCATGAATGAGTATTTTTACGCATTTTGTTGTAACTTTTCTGCGAAAAATAATGGGTAAAACATACACAGGTTGACGTACAAGGTCTGTAGTCATTTATGGGTACTCTTTACTTTAGTTACTCACACTGATAAAATAAAGTACCCATTAATGCGCAGAAAACTACGCATTTTCAATAAAAGTGGAATAACCCATTAAATGGGTAAAGAGTTTGTACCCATAAATGAGTACAGACCTTGTACGTCAACCTGGGTATAGTTTGCCCATTATTTTTCGCAGAATTGTTACAATAAAATGCGTAAAAAATACCCATTTATGAAAATCGCGCCAGAATTAAAAATACTGTCAATAGAATTGTTTCTGAATTTAAAAAAAACATAAAATAACACTCATTTCACATTATTGTCTCCTTACAAAAGTATAGGAATCTAGATAGAGATCCTATTCCAAAACTCCTTAACAAAATAAAACCGCCAACTTGATATATTTTTGATGGCTGGATCTTTTGGCTGCCGAACTAGTGCATATTTGCAACATCCTCAGTAGTCTAAACAGCCGTTGTTTTCGGAGCATTGCCGAAATGTTCCGTTTCCACCACGGACTCCGATGCAGGTCGATAATTTGCAGGTTCCGCTACGATCCTTAGTTAGCATCAGGTTAACTTGCTTGAAATAATTCTTAAGGAGTTTTCACCCATTGTGTAACCAAAAGTTTACAGATGGAATACTTGTTGGCTCCACCACAAGTCCACTACACACACATGTACCCTAACATACTTGAGTGCGAGTGTCTCTCTCTGTCGCGCTCTCTCATGATACATTAACTGAGCGAACTGACAGCATCTAGTGAGTGCAGGGTGTATTGGATACACTCAGAGTCGTATCCACAGATAGCTAGATCAGTGCGTCCACACTCTAAATATTATGCTCGATTATAGCAGTTTGACAATTGAGTTGCTGCCATCGCTTCATCGATGGAGCCACTAGCACAAGCACGTAGCCAGAGGGGGGGCTAGGGGGCTAAAGCCCCCCCCGAAACTTTTCAAAAATAAATTTAAGAAGCAACATGTTTTTCGGTAACTCGTAAAAAAATTGTATCTTGTTTGGTTTCAACAAATTAATGGGAGAATGGTGAGGAAGATTGCTATTTCGAGCCACCGAAGACATCGGTCACGATATCTACTCAGTATGCCGAGTCTGATAACACACTTCCTTTCATATTGTGTGACTCGTCGGAAGAACAAAAGAAACTGTTACTTTAATTCTTTTTTTTTTATAATTGATAAATTTATTTAGGCCCAAATGCGGTAGCTCGACGAGGCCGATTGTTTGTTTTTTTACAATGAATAAAAAAAACAGCTACATTAAATTTTTGGTCTCGTTCAGGCGCAGCTTTCTGCTGCGTGTTGAGATCCTTTTTCTAGGTGGCGAAATATTGCCAATGTTGTCCACTGCAAGTTGAGGTTCATTTCGTTTGTCTTCTTTCGCGTTATCGTTCACGTCCATGTCCTCATCCGTACTACTTTCCTGCTGCTCGCAGTCGGATGTTCCAGTTTGCGTTTTACTCTTAAGGGTCGTTTTATTATGTTCGTTATCGGCATTCGTTTCGTTGTTGTTGTTGCTGGTTGTTGGTTTTGCAGCTGTTAGTGGTTTAGCGTAAGATGGTTCTGGGCTGATTTCAGTTGGATTGGTTAAGTTTTCCTTAACAGTTTCTACGCAAGGTTTTCCGAGGTGCAGCTTCTTCGTGCAGAACTGGCACGTAGGAATTTGCCCTGGGTACGTGACTAGCGATGTTTGATGAATGAGAACATCGTCACTTCCTAACGCTGTGACGGTTATGTATGAGGGAATTGGCTTGGTCACACGCATTCTCACCACACGAACACCGTTAGGGATGCCCGGGAAAAAATTCTTCCAAGTCTCATGTGTAACGGAGTCTACTTCTCCGTATTTTTGCCAGCATTTTTTAATCGCGCCGTCAGGGGTACGCGTAGCCAAATCATGGACACGAACTTCTACAGCGCCGTTCTCGATGTATACGGGAATGCTATATTTAACATTGCCGCATTCGGCGGTGTGCTGCATGTTGTTTCGCGAGGCGAATGACTCAGCTTGGTTAATGTTATTGAACGAAATCAGCACGCAATGTTTAATATGATGCATTTGTAGGGTTTTGACTTCAGCCAGATTGAGTTTCATCTGCACTTTTAATAACTGTTCCACTTCCCGAATGGCTGGTCTTACGGGGCATTTCGAAAAATCAACAGCAACACAGTTCGGCCGTATCTGGGTTGCTTTTTGCTGGGCACCGTCACTCATCACTAAATCGCACAGTAGGTATAGGCTATTGTTATATGGACTGCTTGTGTGATAGGCACCGATTGATTTGATTGACCGTTTCACTTGCGCGGGACGATTTTTTGCTCCTGCTCAGGGCGAGATGTGAAGACAAACTGATGACTTTAATTCATGCTGGGGTAATCCGTCGGATGATTGAATCGTAAAAGCAAGAAGTGGTGCTCCAGCCAAACGTGGAGGCTATTGACTTCTGGAATTTTTGCATAACCGAATTTCATGATGGGAAATATTTGCTGAAGGTGAAAATAGAGGTTATGCTTACGAACATCGCCTTTAACGAGTTCTACCTTGTCAGGCATTCAGTACTTATGTTACTCAACAAATTAGCCTAGGCGAAACCAGTCATTTTGCAACTTGTAACACGTGGTTGATTCTCATATATATGGATGATGAGAAAATCAATGTTCGGCTACAAGATCTGATACCTCTTACTTGAACCGCGGGCGAGCGACCAGGAGGTTAAAGCCCCAATAAACAATCTTTGAACCGTGGCCATTAAAAGATTCCAGTCACATTTGCAAAAAATGTAATTTATTATAAAGGACACATCTAGGAATTAGACGGGTAGGGTCAGCTAGGATTTCGTCCTAGCTGACCCTGCACGCACAAAACACAATGCGATAATATAATCATACACGTTACATCTTTGCACATCCATAGTCTCCAATACGATTACCTGAAAAACAAACAATTGCCAAATTTGTGGCTGCTGTTCATATAATATTGACGGCAAAAACTGCGTCTAGTATCTCAAAATTAACAGTCAGCATCATCATTGAGGAAGTCGACACTTGTGGCCCGTAAGGGGACAAAACAAAAATGAAATCAGATATTCGCGAACTGCCATGTCCATGGCAGTTACCACGATAATAATACGGAAGTGTACAAGATAGATATGAACGACCACCAAGACGCGGTTGGTTATGAAAAATATTTCTCAATCAGTAAACAGGTCAATCGCACGAGATCTGTTGGACAACCATTAGCGTTTTATCATTTTCATTGTTTACATCGTGGAAATATATTAAAGACTCAAGGCTTCATTTAGCTAATGCATTGAACCGACTCAAGTAAACGAATTGTATAATAAAAAAAATAGAAGTTTCATAGAAAACTGAGTACAAAAACTGTCCCAAAATTAACATTTATCGCTAGTAATGGTATCTAACAATACTCATTTTATGCTAGATATAATAGATTAGAGCAATGTGCGCTTAATATAAACGTCAAGCATCTTCCAAACTGTTTTCTTACATTCTTTAGCTAAAAATAATTGACACGTATTTTTTGGTTTGGCTAAATATTATATTTTTTCAAGTTATTCGCTATTGAACTTTTGAAGTCTATAAAATTGAACATTTTTCAATCACTGATAACTCGGAAACGACTCGATATATGGAAAAAAATATTAAATAAAAAAGTTGCGTTTTCAAATAAGCTTACCATAAAAAAATCACAATTTTTTTGTTATATAACTTATGAAATTTGCAATTACTTGAAACAAATTGAATTTTTTTAAGGCTGGACCAAATTTTTTATTTATTATTTTCTTTAAGTATTAAAATCGTGTTAAAAAGATTGTGTAAAAATTTGGCAGTGGAATTCTTTGCGAGATATTACAATTATAAACATAAAACATGGCAATTTTACACTAAACGCCCAGCGAAAGGCCTGTTATAACTGAAATGTCTCGTAACACTTCGAGTTCCATTCTGAATTTTTCACATAATCTTCTTAATATAGTTATGTAATCAAAATAAATTTGATTTCGGGGGACTTTAGAAAATATTTGCTTTTAACATGAGAATACCCCCAAAAAAGTCTTAAATTTGCAGAATGCGAGTCATTCCACGATTTACAACTATAATTTTAGTTCCCTTCAATTTTTTTGCACTCTTTAGCTGAAAATTATAGACACGATTTTTTTACTTTGGCTGAATTTGATTTTTTTTTTCAAGTTATGAGTTTTTGAACTTTATAAAGTACTAGCTAATACCCATCGCACGTTGATGCGACTTTCAACGAAATAGGAGGAAACCATAATTTGTTCCGAAGCGCCTTCTTGTAGGCAGATAATCTCCACCAATAGCACACAAACACGCTCCATAACAAATTCCTACTATACATAAATTTTTACGGCAATTGGTTAAGCCGTTTGGGAGTCCATAAATCACATACATACAAATATCGACTTTTAATAATATAGTGATTTTTTAAAGTTTTATAAATTTAATAGAATTGGACATTTTTCATTCCCTCATAACTGAGAAACTATTAGATTTCTGGAAAAAAGCATTAAATAATAAAAGCTGCGTTTTCGGAAGATCTCGGCGGATTTTTTTTGTAATATTTGTTTTTGTTAAATAATTTATGTATTATGCAAATATTAGTAACAAATTTTTTTTCAGGGTGGAGCCAAAAAAATCTTTTTAGCTTTTTCAAATAATTTATAATTATATCGAGAAGATTGTGTACAAATTTCAGAACGAAATTCGAAGTATTTTACGAGATATTTCAATTACAATAGGCCTATCACTAGGCGTTTGGTGTAAAATTGCCTTGTTTTAAGTTTATAATTGTAATATCTCGCAAAGTATTTTGATATCCACTCCCAAATTTTTGCACAATTATTTTAACATGATTTTTAATATTTAAAGAAAATAATAAGTAAAAAATTGGTCCAACTTTAAAAAATTCAATTTGTTTCAAACAATTGCAAATTTCATAAGTTATATAACAAAAAGAAATTGCTATTTTTTTTAGTGAGCTCATTGAGTACACAACTTTTTTATTTAATTTTTTTTTTTCCATATATCGAATCGTTTCCGAGCTAGGAGCAGATCACTCGAAGAATGTATAACAAATTTGCATCAAATTAGAAAAAATGCATTTAATTTCCATTTTTGCATCAGCTTTGCACTCCCTCGCAGAAAAGTTTGTTTAACAAACGTACTACGCGATCCACTTTGTCCGACGTTTTGTTAAATGTAGGGCTAGTTTTTCTGTAGGGTTTTGACGTCTTACACGCAACGCAAACAACATTGCACGCAACGCAAAAACATTGCACGCGACGAAAAATACATTATGAATTTCTATTTTGATGGAAATAAATGCATTTAATTTCGCTGATTTTTAAAAATGCATCACAAGTGATCTGCCCCTAGTTTCCGAGTTATAAGTGATTGAAAAATGGTCAATGTTATAAACTTCAAAAGTTCAAAAACTAATAACTTGAAAAAAAAATCATATTCAGCCAAAATAAAAAATACGTGTCAATTACTTTAACTAATGAATGCAAGAAAAATAATTGGAAGGAATTCAAATTTTGATTGTAAATCAGACGTGGAATGACCCATATATTTTGATCCTATTGATCACCAAAGATCCTCCTTCCTAACTGGGGTATGCCAAAAAATTATGTTAGCATGATGCATTAGAACTGGTAATAGTTACAGGACGCCAGATCAAGAAAATAGAAGTTGAACCATCTACAATTCGTTTGCTAAATCAGAAGATTTTGTGCAAATTTCGACATTCTCTTCGATCGAACATTTTATGGATATTTTTCTGCTCATTTCGATTTAGCGTCATCTACATCTTTTAAACGTGTAGCTTAGAACACCTTGCGTTTTCCAGCACCGTCAAGGATTGTCATATTCGGTTAGCGCATAAATACTGAGAACTCTAGAATATCCATTGTTGCAACGAGAGTAAATTGTAACTTGTAAATAAAAATAAATAATAAAAATCAAATTAAACATCAATAATTCGTTGATGTACTATAGCCTTTCTTGTGACAAAGAACATGGATTGTCTTAGATTTGGCTTTGTTTTCATTAAGAACTTTTCAAAATTTCGTTTAGTTTCTAGTGACAATATGAAGTAATTAGAACTAAAAGCTTTATGCAGGGGCGGGTAAAGCGTAGTTGGTAAATTGATTACCTTTTACGCAGCTCATCACGGTTCGTTCATCAATCCCGCACATGTAGGGTTAGAAATTTTTCTAAAGAAATTTTCTAACCCAAAAAGAGGCGAATAACCATAAGGTTAAAACATGTATAATCGAAATAAAAAAGCTTTATACAATAATTTTTTAAGCCCCTCCCGAAATAAACTCCTGGCTACGGGCCTGCACTAGCATCAGTGTTGCCAAACCTTATGGACATGTCAAATCTATGTTATTTTCGTAGATTATCGGATGTTTTCGTCCTTTCTCGTGAAATCTTAGACGTATAAATAGCTTGGCTCGGGAATAATCGTCCTCTTTCTGTCCGTGACTAGTAACCAGCTTAGTAGTGCGCGACGGGTTCAATATCGGTAAAGTTAGGTTAGAAAAAATAGTAACATGTGGTGTAAATTGTGATTTAATTCCTTGTTTAATTCCAGTGAAAAGTTTATTTAAAACCCTATGAAAAGGGAACTTAAAAGTATTTGGCCTACTATTTAGTAGTACGGTTAGTTAACAGTAAAATATTATAGTGCTAAATAAGATTGGTTAAAATGTTAAAATTTATAAATCTACAGATACAAGACACGTTAAAAATAATAGTACAAATTATTAGAAAGGACGCGCATTAAGTGTAAAAGAAAGCTAGCAAGAAAAAGGTAAAAATATATTAATTACAATAATGGGATAGTTAGGGTAGGGTGACGTTACATGTATATGTACTGATATCCTTTGGGATAGGTCCATCTAGGGCCTTTTTCTTTTTGTTCTTAGGAACACGGTTCCAAATTATCTCCCACAGAAGACTACACGGAACCAAAACCACCGATCGTTATCCGTCACTGGGTCGAGTGGACACGGACAGGAAGCCCAGCCGCGTGCCGGAAGAATCGTCGCCATCGCTAGTTCGACATTCACACCGGCCATTGTTAATTGCCGAGCGGGACAGGATTGTCGCCATTGTTATTTCGACATACTCGCCGGCCATTGTTAACGGCCTAGCAAGGCAGGATCGCCGCCAACACTGATTCCCTATTGTCGTCCTCCTTTGTATCCATCCGGGCAACGCACCGTGTTGGACAGTTGCAAGTTCCGGACAGGAATAGGAAGCAGCGATCGTCATCTTGGTCTTCATATGCTGCCGCTAAAATTACCGTTCGGGAGTGGGCAATTTCGAATGATCAGTCCACACCAATTGAACGACCACGTCATCGTCGAGTTATCATCGTTACGAAGTCAAAACCACCAGGACATATCGAACGTCAACGGGGACAATTCACCTGGTCGACCGGGTTCAACACATCATCATCAGGAAGCATCGCCGGATACCTCAGGTACATGTGTGACGTCACAGTTAGGAAGTAGGAAGAAATAGTATAGTTTAGGTATAAGTGATGATGTTTTAGGATTAAGGTATAGGAGAATAAGGATAGGGATTAAATTAATTTACATCAGATTTGCTTTGTTTTCTATATTTCCGTTTGCGGGCTTTAAAGTGCTTCCATCCCTCGGTTGTTTAATAGTCCACTGCAAAGAATACGATTAATTGAGCTTTTGAGCACCCCTCATTTACGAGAAACTGTTTTCAGCCTGAGTAGTGAAACATTGTCGGAGTTGGTGAGCATCTTCTCTACCGGTCATGCTCATTGATTGAGAACCTTTTAGGTGTGTGCGTTAACTCGGTCTACGTAGCGGTAAACGACCCTGTAAATCATTGCTAGGGGGTGGTTTCCACCCACCACATAGTGAGAGACAAAGTGTATCAATTGTTAAGATCAATATACCCATTGACATTACCTCATCGAGTAGTTGTGGAATGGATAAAAAGTACTCATTGTTAGAAACAAAAAGATGGGTGGGTAATGTCAGAGACATAACCGGAGTGAAGTAGAATACACTTTAGACCGGTCAATTCTGCTCTGGAATAAGCAATTTCTATGCGATTTTGTCGTCTTTTGCACATTCATAGTTTATTTGGAGTATTTTTGGAATTATCTAGTTGTCCATTTGCAACATTCTTTGAAAATATTGTTGAACTTTTATAAACGAAGCCACGAAAACGAGCGTTTGACCGTCGTCCTACTACCAGCATCAGAGAAGTAGCAGATCAGCATTTTTCGCTACATGGCCTGTACCAAACAAACCGCTCGTAAGTCCACCGGAGGAAAGGCTCCCCGCAAGCAGTTGGCAACGAAGGCTGTGTAAAAGTGCCCCAGTCACGGTTGGCATTAAGAAGCCTCATCGCTACCGAACAGAAACTGTCGCCCTGCGAAAAGTTCACAGCTATCAGAAATCGAGCGGGCCTAAATTGTGACCCAATATAAACCACAAACCAACAAGTTCTTTTCAGGGCCAGCCAATTATAAAGTAAGATATAAATGAAATTTTCCATTGCCTTACAACCTCCCTCCCCCTTTCCTTCCGGCTTGAATTACTATCAATCTTGATGATGCTGTCCGGCGGGGGCACTAGTTTTTATTATAGTGGAAAATTTAGGTTTGCGCGTTTTTCCCAAAAGTTTTTTAGCTGTGCTGCTTTCAAGGAAGTTGTAGTTGAATTCAAAATAAAATAGTTTATTTCTATTGTTAGAGATGGACCTTCCAACGAAAACTAGTCTGGTTTGCTTGGAATCGAATTGCACGGACCAACCACTGCTTTCACAAAATCCGTTATTTTCAGTAATTGTACATTCTACAGAATTAGTCACAACTATTTCCAATCAGCGCAAAAATCAAAGGTTTTCATTCAGTGCAACAGCAGATTTTCACTTTTAGAAAAACAGGCAACATTTTGGCCGTAAATTTTGAAACGGAGCACCTATATCGAAACGTTAGAAAACGCTCGATTTTTGTAAATTGAATCATTACACTAACCTGTCTACAAATTACACAAATAACTTTTTTATTTTGTGCCATTCTACTTGAAAGCGACGATATTGTTCACAAGTGGCTCACTTACTATCCAACGCTCTTGGCAAGCCACTTTCTGATGCTTGTAATAACAAAACTTCAATTCGATTCTTTGTCGATGAATTGATGGCCCTGAAAAGGGCCTTTTGTTTGGGCAGTGTTCGGAATTTACTTGGAGCTGGTGTATATGATAACAGTTTTGGTGCCATCTGAGACGGTGTGCTTGGCCAACTCTGACAGCAGCAAACGGACTGCGGTTTGAATTTCGCGGGAGATGCTGCAAACGAACTGCTACATGCTGATGCTGCAAACGAACTGAGCGTGAGCAACAGCATGCTGAGTTTTTATACCTGACTACAGCACAACGTAAGCTCGTCCTTTTTTGTGTTGTCCTCAATATGTGTTCTTCGTAGCTCCACATATTTTTGATAAAGATACAAAATTGAAATTGTGTTTCCAATACAGAGGTTATCGAACACTCAGGGTAAAAAGAGTAATGTAATACGGCACCTTGGTAAAATGTTTGAGAATTGAAAACTTTTTTGAATGCGCCTAGTAAACACGAAACTGTAAAGAAACACACAAATGATAACTTTTTATTTCGTGTCATTCTACGTGAAATCGACGATATTGTTCACAAGTAGCTCACTTGCCATCGAACGCTCTTGGCAAGCCACTTTCGGATGCTTGTAATAACAAAATTTCAATTCGATTCTTTGTTGATAAATTGATGGCCCTGAAAAGGGCCTTTTGTTTGGGCAGTGTTCGGAATTTACTTGGAGCTGGTGTATTTGGTAACAGTCTTGGTGCCATCTGAGACGGCTCGGCCAACTCTTCTGACAGAAGCAAACGGACGGCGGCTTGAATTTCGCGGGAGGTTATTGTCAAGCACTTGTTGTAATGAGTCGGGCGGAAGACCTCGTTTGCAATGCGTTCGAAAATGTCTAATAAATCTGTTTATGATGCTCGACGGTATCAGGATGGACCTCTTTCAGCACCTTGTAGATGTAGATGTACAGTTTCAGTTACGATGCTGCAAACGAACTGATCGTGAACAACAGCATGCTGAGTTTTTATACCTGACTACATCACAACGTGAGCTATTGCTGTAAAAACTGTCCTTTTCAGGACGATCACACATTTTTGATTATGAACAAAATTGAAATTGCGAGTTCTATCGAGCAAATATACCCGCCAAAAAACCATTTCCCGACAGGAAATTCTGTGCTGGAACCAGAGCTGCAAATTTTTACCAGGTTGTTTTGAACTTGAAGGAAGAACAAATCTCAAATCATGCCCTACTATGTTCAATTCGCAGTTATTCGTTTACATCATTCATTCAAACAGCCGAGCTGTTCAATCATTTTCCATTCATTTTCGATTTCATTTACCTTGTGAATATCTCTGTACTGGGATATTGACCAGGTTTTTCAAGCAAAACTACTCTGAACATACTCCTTGCTGTTCATGTAAGCTTGAAAACGTAAAATATGTCAACATTTAACCTAAACTGGCCTCTACAGAGCAGATGACAACTTTGGTTGGTGAATGATTGCACCATTGGCTGGAATAGCAATTTCTTTGCGATTTTGTCGTCTTTTGCACATATATAGTTTATTTGGAGTATTTTTGGAATTATCAAGTTTTCAATTTGCAACATTCTTTGAAATTATTGTTGAACTTTTATAAACGAAGGCACGAAAACGAGCGCTTGACCGTCGTCCTACTACCAGCATCAGGAACCATTCATAAATTACGTAACGCAAAAATTGACTCCCCCCTCCACCAATGTAACAAATTGTCACAAATTTTTCCACACAGCACCCCACCCCCTCCCCTGTTAGGTAACAAATTCCAAGTAAAATTTGTTTTGTCTTCGATGAAAACATGTTACGTAACGATCTAGTTAACACCCCCTCCCCCCTATGTCACAACTTGTCACAACTAGTCGTACCACCTCCCCCCCCCCTAAAAGCGTTACGTAATTTATGAATGGTCCCTCAGAGAAGTAGCAGATCAGCATTTTTCGCTACATGGATAGAGCTTCCATCCCGGGAATTTATTTCCCGGGAATCCCGGGAGTTTTGGATATCCCGGGATTCCCAGGAAATTGTGTTTTCTCATTCCCCGGATTCGGGAATCCGGGAAAAAAGAATTTTAATTTATTCCAAAAGACTTATATTCTCCAAATGAAATTCTGTAGGAAATATCTTTACCGGCAATCATTTGGAGTGAGTAGTGAATGCAGATGGTGCTTTTCCAACTGATTTGCAGATCAGTGGACTATATATCTTTAGGCTCACTGATATGTTTTCGTGATTTTTTAGGTATAGTCCACGCCACACTCAAAACAGTGCTAAAGAATGTTGATTTTTTTTATTCAAAAATGGATTAAATTGCCGGCCGTTGTACCGAACCATTTCCTTACAGTAGCGTTAGTGATGCGCACGATATCTCTGCAACCGATGAGCTGATTCATAAGATTTTTAACAGTTTTTTTTATAGTATATTTTAACCCTTTCATGCCCAACTTTTTTCTAGTGCATATAGGACTTCAAAACTGTTTTTCCTTGAAACGGTTGGGTCGAGAAACACGAAAATCCTATTTTCATAAAGATAGGTGCTTCCATGGCAGTGCTAGAAGCTGGTCAATTTTTACCTTCTAATGCTCAATACAATTCTCCTAGAATAATTACAATAGTCCAATTACGTGGAAAACGTAGCCAACGACAGTCTAAATTGATAAGTTTTATCAGTTTTTAATAATATTGCACCATAATGAAGGTATATGAAAAAATCATTTTCCGTCGTCAACGTAAAATGTACCTGGCAGCACTGGTCCATCGGAATCCAATCAGACTAATTGCAATAACTTTCGTTCTAGAGCTGATCCTTGTAACTGTTAATATTCAAATTAAAGGCAATAATCGCATTAATGAGCTTTACTTGTTTTTGTGAGCAAAACTCCCCTCAATCAAAAGTTATAGCTGTTTGAAAACGTTGTTGTCCGCAAACAACATGGGCATGAATGGGTTAATAGTTAGATCTTGAATAAAAGGGCTTGGAATCAAATTAGTAATGGAAATTGCGTTACTATTTTAAAAAATCGATGCGTTTTTGCCTTTCTCATATAGAAAGGTTATGCAATCACTCTGAAAAACGTCAACCTAATCCCGGCCCGGAGGGCCGAGTGTCATATCCCATTCGACTCAGTTCGTCGAGATCGGAAAAAGTCTGTATGTGTGTGTATGTGTGTATGTATGTGTGTGTATGTGTGTGTGTGTGTATGTGTGTGTATGTGTGTGTATGTGTGTGTGTATGTATGTGCGTATGTGTCAAATAATGTCACTCATTTTTCTCAGAGATGGCTGGACCGATTTGCCCAAACTTAGTCTCAAATGAAAGGTGCAACCTTCCCATCGGCTGCTATTGAATTTTGGATCGATCGGGATTCTGGTTCCGGAATTACGGGTTTCAGAGTGCGGCCACACAGAAATTTCGCATAAAAACTATAGGAAAAATTAAAAATAGAATTTTTATTTTTGATGCTAAATGTATTCAAGGTGCATAAAACGTCGAGATTTGATGCAAACACGAAAAAAATTTGACGAAGATTCACGTTTTTGGATTTTGCACATTTTTGCCTTTCTCATATAGAAAGGTTATGCAATCACTCTGAAAAACGTCAACCTAATCCCGGCCCGGAGGGCCGAGTGTCATATCCCATTCGACTCAGTTCGTCGAGATCGGAAAAAGTCTGTATGTGTGTGTGTATGTGTGTATGTATGTGTGTATGTATGTGTGTATGTGTGTATGTGTGTGTATGTGTGTGTATGTGTGTGTATGTGTGTGTATGTATGTGCGTATGTGTCAAATAATGTCACTCATTTTTCTCAGAGATGGCTGGACCGATTTGCCCAAACTTAGTCTCAAATGAAAGGTGCAACCTTCCCATCGGCTGCTATTGAATTTTGGATCGATCGGAATTCTGGTTCCGGAATTACGGGTTTCAGAGTGCGGCCACACAGAAATTTCGCATAAAAACTATAGGAAAAATTAAAAATAGAATTTTATTTTTGATGCTAAATGTATTCAAGGTGCATAAAACGTCGAGATTTGATGCAAACACGAAAAAAATTTGACGAAGATTCACGTTTTTGGATTTTGCACATTTTTGCCTTTCTCATATAGAAAGGTTATGCAATCACTCTGAAAAACGTCAACCTAATCCCGGCCCGGAGGGCCGAGTGTCATATCCCATTCGACTCAGTTCGTCGAGATCGGAAAAAGTCTGTATGTGTGTGTGTATGTGTGTATGTATGTGTGTGTATGTGTGTGTATGTGTGTGTGTGTAGGGTAAGGTGGGGCAAACCCGACCGTTGGGTAAACCCGACCCCCCTCTGTTGCCGAAAATCAGAAGCACTACGCGAACTAATATCAATGGTGTCGTGTAGAGCATCGAAAATAACCATAATGGTGGCATGATAGCATTTTATTAATCTACATTGAGATGCTCAAACGACAAAAAGTGTGTTTTTACAACTTTTGATTTGACTTTTGTGCATTATTGCCTACAGGATATTTCTGATTGTTAAAGTGATTGCATAAAAATGTAAGTGGATTTAAATTCTTTGATTAAAGTCCTACAAAGTGCGTAGATGAGTTTGGTTCAACCTTTTTCGTAACTTTTTTTTATTGCATCGTAATGAAAAATGACGCGGTGGGGCAAATCCGACCTCTAAATAGTGGGGTAAATCCGACCGCTTTTTTGCTAAGAAAATGTTTATTTATCAAATTGAAATATATTTTTATTGTTATTTTATATTATTTTTATGAAAAATGGTTCATAATTACAAACGAAAGACACAAAAACGTGATGATTATAGTATTCGTCAAGCAATTGCTCCGATGCAAATGGGAATATCATTACGTGCTACTGCTCGTGATTTTAGGATTCCAAGATTGACATTGAACTCCATTTTCTTTATGTTACAATTAAATAACACAACATTCATTGATTTATCATTGAAAAACCATGAAATTTGGGTAATATCTGCACTAAATCAACCAAAAAC
>NC_080671.1:296794974-296797474 GCF_030247195.1 Topomyia yanbarensis | reverse complement strand
CACTCTGAAAAACGTCAACCTAATCCCGGCCCGGAGGGCCGAGTGTCATATCCCATTCGACTCAGTTCGTCGAGATCGGAAAAAGTCTGTATGTGTGTGTATGTGTGTATGTATGTGTGTGTGTATGTGTGTGTGTATGTGTGTATATGTGTGTGTAGGTGTGTGTGTATGTATGTGCGTATGTGTCAAATAATGTCACTCATTTTTCTCAGAGATGGCTGGACCGATTTGCCCAAACTTAGTCTCAAATGAAAGGTGCAACCTTCCCATCGGCTGCTATTGAATTTTGGATCGATCGGAATTCTGGTTCCGGAATTACGGGTTTCAGAGTGCGGCCACACAGAAATTTCGCATAAAAACTATAGGAAAAATTAAAAATAGAATTTTTATTTTTGATGCTAAATGTATTCAAGGTGCACAAAACGTCGAGATTTGATGCAAACACGAAAAAATTTTGACGAAGATTCACGTTTTTGGATTTTGCACATTTTTGCCTTTCTCATATAGAAAGGTTATGCAATCACTCTGAAAAACGTCAACCTAATCCCGGCCCGGAGGTCCGAGTGTCATATCCCATTCGACTCAGTTCGTCGAGATCGGAAAAAGTCTGTATGTGTGTGTGTATGTGTGTATGTATGTGTGTGTATGTGTGTGTATGTGTGTGTATGTGTGTGTATGTGTGTGTGTGTAGGGTAAGGTGGGGCAAATCCGACCGTTGGGTAAACCCGACCCCCCTCTGTTGCCGAAAATCAGAAGCACTACGCGAACTAATATCAATGGTGTCGTGTAGAGCATCGAAAATAACCATAATGGTGGCATGATAGCATTTTATTAATCTACATTGAGATGCTCAAACGACAAAAAGTGTGTTTTTACAACTTTTGATTTGACTTTTGTGCATTATTGCCTACAGGATATTTCTGATTGTTAAAGTGATTGCATAAAAATGTAAGTGGATTTAAATTCTTTGATTAAAGTCCTACAAAGTGCGTAGATGAGTTTGGTTCAACCTTTTTCGTAACTTTTTTTTATTGCATCGTAATGAAAAATGACGCGGTGGGGCAAATCCGACCTCTAAATAGTGGGGTAAATCCGACCGCTTTTTTGCTAAGAAAATGTTTATTTATCAAATTGAAATATATTTTTATTGTTATTTTATATTATTTTTATGAAAAATGGTTCATAATTACAAACGAAAGACACAAAAACGTGATGATTATAGTATTCGTCAAGCAATTGCTCCGATGCAAATGGGAATATCATTACGTGCTACTGCTCGTGATTTTAGCATTCCAAGATTGACATTGAACTCCATTTTCTTTATGTTACAATTAAATAACACAACATTCATTGATTTATCATTGAAAAACCATGAAATTTGGGTAATATCTGCACTAAATCAACCAAAAACATAGGGGGTCGGGTTTACCCCACCATTTTTGAAAACAACAAAAATGAACATTTTCGTAAAACGCTTGTATCTCAAAATATTCCCACGATCCGAATGAAATGCTATACACAGAAAGTTGCCCAGGAGTCTAGCCTTTAATTTGGTATATAAAACGACTTGATCAGATGTAAAATGAGCATTTTACAGCCAAAACCATTTACTAGGTCGGATTTACCCCACCTTACCCTATGTATGTGCGTATGTGTCAAATAATGTCACTCATTTTTCTCAGAGATGGCTGGACCGATTTGCCCAAACTTAGTCTCAAATGAAAGGTGCAACCTTCCCATCGGCTGCTATTGAATTTTGGATCGATCGGAATTCTGGTTCCGGAATTACGGGTTTCAGAGTGCGGCCACACAGAAATTTCGCATAAAAACTATAGGAAAAATTAAAAATAGAATTTTTATTTTTGATGCTAAATGTATTCAAGGTGCATAAAACGTCGAGATTTGATGCAAACACGAAAAAAAATTGACGAAGATTCACGTTTTTGGATTTTGCACATTTTTGCCTTTCTCATATAGAAAGGTTATGCAATCACTCTGAAAAACGTCAACCTAATCCCGGCCCGGAGGGCCGAGTGTCATATCCCATTCGACTCAGTTCGTCGAGATCGGAAAAAGTCTGTATGTGTGTGTGTATGTGTGTATGTATGTGTGTGTGTATGTATGTGTGTATGTGTGTGTGTATGTGTGTGTATGTATGTGCGTATGTGTCAAATAATGTCACTCATTTTTCTCAGAGATGGCTGGACCGATTTGCCCAAACTTAGTCTCAAATGAAAGGTGCAACCTTCCCATCGGCTGCTATTGAATTTTGGATCGATCGGAATTCTGGTTCCGGAATTACGGGTTTCAGAGTGCGGCCACACAGAAATTTCGCATAAAAACTATAGGAAAAATTAAAAATAGAATTTTTATTTTTGATGCTAAATGTATTCAAGGTGCATAAAACGTCGAGATTTGATGCAAACACGAAAAAAATTTGACGAAGATTCACGTTTTTGGATTTTGCACATTTTTGCCTTTCTCATATAGAAAGGTTATG
>NC_080671.1:296769974-296777474 GCF_030247195.1 Topomyia yanbarensis | reverse complement strand
ACTATAGGAAAAATTAAAAATAGAATTTTTATTTTTGATGCTAAATGTATTCAAGGTGCATAAAACGTCGAGATTTGATGCAAACACGAAAAAAATTTGACGAAGATTCACGTTTTTGGATTTTGCACATTTTTGCCTTTCTCATATAGAAAGGTTATGCAATCACTCTGAAAAACGTCAACCTAATCCCGGCCCGGAGGGCCGAGTGTCATATCCCATTCGACTCAGTTCGTCGAGATCGGAAAAAGTCTGTATGTGTGTGTGTATGTGTGTATGTATGTGTGTGTGTATGTGTGTGTGTATGTTTTTTTTTTTTACAATGGAGAAGACCTTTATGTCCTAGCCCAGTACACGTGCTAACGGTAGGGTCCAATCTACCACACGGGGTGCACTGGGGGCGTGTCGGACTCGAATGGTGACCAGCCATTAATACCGACTAAACTCCATTGGGCTCCGCCATCATTCCTCCCAGGAACTACCTCTCGGTATTACTTCTGGGGGGATGGCTGTACTCAATGTACTCATTCACTCTCACTCGCGCGATCATACATCCTGTATGAGGCTTACTTGGGTGCTCTCTCAATCACACTTTGATTCACTCTCAAACACTCCCACATGAGGCTGACTTTTGTGCTCACCTTTTACGTTCCATGCGAGGCTGACTTGTGTGCTCACCTTACTCATTCCTTGCTAGGCTTACTTTTGTGCTCGCCCTACCCATACATGTGAGGCTGACTTGGGTGCTCACCCTATCACCTGATTCACTCTCAATCGTGCCACTCTATTGTACCTTTGTCACTCCCTCTGGCATCCCATGTGGGACATTTTTCTTAGGCCCCACTTCTGACATACCATGCGAGGCTGACTTTTGTGCTCACCTTTTTCATTCCTTGCTTGCTACCAACCTGTGAGGCTGACTTTTATGCTCACCCTTAACATGCAGTGTGAGACTGACTTGGATGCTCACCCTTTCACTCCTCTGCCACGCCATGAGGCATCGATAGCTTAGTTCCAACATACTACGCTACGACCCTCCCGTCTTGGCATGAGGCAGTCCACTTATACGCCTATACATTCACTCTTCTGTCTTGCTTCGGGGTGGCTGGGTTTACCCCTTACGCGGTTGCCATTCGCTGCGCCAACCTACCTCGGCATGAACAGACCATTCACTCTCTTATTTTGCGCTTGGCCTTTTTCGCTCCAACTAACCAATCACTAGTTAGCCGTGCCCGCCGTCTGTTGCTCGGTTCGCCAGATTACCTGTAGCCTACTGGCAATCTGGATGGTAGCAGCCGAGACTGCGTTCCACTTCTCCACCGTTTGACACATCCGCTGAATAAGGGTATCCGGGGTTGTGTCCCAGCCACAGACGTCAAGCATTGCTCTTCTTTCGACGTCGAACCGATGACATACGAACAGTATGTGTTCGGCAGTTTCGTCTACACCTGGGCAGTCCGGGCAGACTGGGACCTCCGCGTGTCCGAACCTGTGGAGGTACTGACGGAAACAGCCATGGCCTGACAGGAATTGTGTCAGGTGGAAGTGAACTTCCCCATGGGGTCTTCCCACCCAGCTCGATATGCTAGGTATCAGCCGGTGGGTCCACCTACCTTTCGAGGAGTTGTCCCACTCACGCTGCCATCTGGCGACCGAGGTCACCCTGGTGCGCTCGCGGGCTCCCCTATTTCCACGTAGCTCAAAGCACTCCTCATCTTCCCGAATGACCAGCCCGACTGGCATCATGCTCGCTATCACGCAGGATGCATCGTGTGATACCGTGCGGTAGGCAGATATCACTCTGAGGCACATCACGCGGTAGGTGCTCTCCAGTTTCTGTAGGTAACTGGTTACCCTCAGTGCTCTTGACCATGACGGGCCGCCGTACCTGAGGATAGATACGGCAACGCCTGCCAGTAACCTACGTCTACTGGCGCACACCTTTGAGCTGTTGGACATCATTCTCGATAGTGCCGCAACAGCAGTCGACGCTCTCTTGCACGTATAGTCGACATGGCTGCCGAAGGTCAGCTTGTCGTCTATAATGACTCCGAGAGACTTCAGACTTCGCTGTGAAGTGATCGCGACTTCTCCCACATGGATAACTGCATATTGTGCCGACTTGCGGTTGTTGACGATAACTACCTCCGTCTTATGATGAGCGAGCTCCAGGCCTCTCGCGCTCATCCATTCCTCCACCGTGCTAATCGCGTGTTCTGCGGTTAGTTCTACCTCAGGAATTGACTCCCCGTAGACCTCCAAGGTTACGTCGTCGGCAAAGCCGACGATCTTGACCCCAGGAGGGAACTTCAGTCTCAGAACCCCGTCATACATGAGGTTCCATAGCACCGGGCCTAGGATCGAGCCCTGCGGGACTCCGGCGGTAATCGGAACCCTTTTCTGACCGGCATCGGTCTCGTATAGCAGTACGCGGTTTTGGAAGTAACTTTCCAGGATCCGGTACAGACCCACCGGTAGGCTAAGCCGGTGTAACGAGAGCGCGATGGCATCCCAGCTTGCGCTGTTGAATGCATTCTTCACGTCAAGTGTCACTAACGCACAGTATCGAATACCTCGCCTTTTTCGTTGGATCGCTATCTCGGCAGTATTTATCACTGAGTTGAGAGCGTCCACTGTGGACTTACCCTTCCGAAAGCCAAACTGGTTGCTTGACAGACCGTCCGTACCTTCCGCGTACGGGGTGAGCCTGTTGAGGATGATCCTCTCAAGCAGTTTGCCAGTCGTGTCTATCAGACAGATTGGTCTGTACGCCGATGGGTCGCCTGGCGGCTTCCCGGGCTTCGGCAACAGCACCAGTTTCTGCCTTTTCCATCTATCGGGGAAACGGCACTCGTCAAGGCATCTCTGCATAGCTAGCCTGAACATGTTCGGGTTCGCTATGATCGCTGCCTTGAGAGCGTTGTTCGGGACTCCATCCGGCCCTGGAGCTTTGTTCATTGCTAGGGATTTAGCCACTGCGAGTAGTTCTTCGTTCGTCACTGGAGCCACCATTTCGACCGTGCCCGCACTGTCTCGTAGTGCAGGTGGCCAGGGGCTTGTGGCTCGAGACGGGAAGAGTACTTCGATAATCGTTGCCAACCGGTCCGGAGACCGTTCTGGGGGTGAGGAGCCCCCTTTGGTCTTGGCCATCACAATCCGGTAGGCGTCACCCCACGGATTCGCGTTGGCACTCTCACACAGGTTGTCGAAACACGCTCTCTTGCTGCTTTTAATAGCCTTGTTAAGGGCTAATTTCGCAGCTCGAAACACTTCACGGCGGTTCTCTCTTGCATCCTCGGTGCGAGCTCTTTGCATCCTACGTCTAGCTCTGAGGCAGGCTGACCGTAGAGCTGCAATCTCGGCACTCCACCAGTATACCGGGCATCTACCGTTTCTTGGCAGTGTTTTTCTCGGCATAGTGGCGTCGCACGCGCGTGATAGAACAGCTACCAGCGCATCCCCGCTTAGACTGTCGGTGTTGGCCTCCAGTCCCAGGGCCGCGGTGAAAGCTTCGCTGTCGAAGTGATTGGACTTCCACCCGCTTACCTGACAGGGATCTCCCGCCCTCGGATGCTGCACACCATAGTTGATCTTAAAGCGGATTGCTAAATGATCACTATGGGTGTAGCCTTCGTCTACCCTCCATTCCATGCCTGGAGCCAGACTCGGGCTGGCAAAGGTCAAATCAATCCACGCCTCCACTCCGTTTCTACGGAATGTACTAGCGGAGCCATCATTCGCTAGCACAGTATCGAGTTTCGCAAACGCTTCCATTAGCGCTTGACCCCTGCTATTTGTACAGCGGCTGCCCCACTCCACTGCCCAAGCGTTGAAGTCTCCCGCTATTACTACCGGTTTCCGGCCCACGAGGTCCGACGAGAGCCTGTCGATCATCTGGTAGAACTGTTCTATTGGCCACCTTGGTGGGGCGTAGCAGCTGCAATAGAACACACCATTGATCTTGGCAATCGCCACACCCTCGGCGGAGGGGTGTATTACCTCTTGAACCGGGAACCTTCCCGTTGTACAGATTGCCACCATTCCAGACCCGTCCGACACCCAATTGCCGTTGCCGGCAGGGATGCTGTACGGGTCTGATAAGAGGGCGACATCTGTCCTCGACTCCGAGACCGACTGCCACAGCAGCTGTTGGGCTGCTGCACAATGGTTAAGATTTAGCTGTGTGACTCTCACGGCTTCTTCTTATTTAACTCGCCGAAGGGACACGAAGGTCCGCCCATAGCATGTTTATGGGCTTGCTTCTTAGAGGTGCAGATAAGGCACTTATATGCCTTAGTGCACCCCCGCTCTTTATGCCCCTCCTCGCCGCATCGACGACATAGCTTACTCCTGTCTAAGCCTTTGCATTCATAAGATTTATGGCCGGATTCTAGGCACCGATAGCACCTGTCCACTGAAGGCGGCTGGGGTATACTAATAGGGCATACCGACCAGCCGATCTTCAGCTTCCCTTTCTCGGTTACCTTTTTGGCATCCGCATTCAGTAGCCTGAGGTAGGCTACTTGGGTGCCAGAGGGTCCGTCCCTCAATCGCACAGAGGCCCGCTCGATTTTGACGCCGCATTGCTCCTTGACGGCTGCGACGACGTCTTCTGCGGTCGTGAACTCGTCCAAGTGCTTGCACTGGAGAGTTGTTTCCGCACCTAGCGACCTGATTTGGGCGCCCTCGCCAAGGACCTCTTGAGCCAAGGCCTTATATATTGCACTTGATTGTGCGCCTCGCTTCAGCACTAGGAGCATCTCTCCCGTGTTGGTGCGTCTTACGCTACGCACATCCTGCCCAAGGGCCGAGAGGCTTTCGGCCGCCTTCATCGATTTAAGGACATCGGCGTATTTGTCCTTGTCGGTTTTTAACCACAAGGCTTCGCCTCTGTCCTTGGCCTTCCTCGCAGGCCGCGGTACCTCCGGTTTCGGTGCCGGCTTTTTCTTGGTAACCAGCGTCCAGGGGTTTGAGCCCCCCTGCCCCGGTCGTGCCGGGTTGCTGGTATCATCGCTCTCAACAGCGAGGTCACTCTCGCCCTCGCTTACCTCACCCAGGCGGCGTTTGACCTTGACGGTTGCACGCCGAGTGGTGTCGGTTTTGGCACCCTCTCCTGGCGACTTCCTAGGGCGCTTCGCATTCGATGCCGTCTTGCGATTGCCCTTTCCCTTTCCCTTCGAGGGGAACTCGGTCGCCGCTCCGATCGACGTGGCTGCTCCGTAGAAGGTAAAGGCCACTGTCTGTGAACCTCTATTAACCTTCTCTCTTTCCTCCCTATTGGAGGCCACTGTCTGGGTTTCTCTGTCGGGCCTCTCCCGACATTCCACCCTCTCAACATATGCCTGCTGTTCCTGTCTTGCGACACGAACAGCTTTCCGGAGCTCCAGAAGGCTCAACTTCAACTCCTTGGCTATGTTCTGCTTTGCGCTAGCGAAGTCGATTATAGCATCGAGTTGCTTCGCTACTTTGCGCATCGCAGCTATTGGCCCCTCCGATGCATTGGTAGGGGTATTGCCTACCGCTGCTGGGGGGTCACTGGTGCTTTCGAGTACAGCACTCATCGTTCCACTACTCTCCCCACGGGGGGGAGACCTCGCCAAACCACCTCTAGCGAAGGGGTTTGGCACCTCCGTCTGTTTATTTTTATTTTTATTTTGCTCCATGAAAAGTCCCACGAGTAGCGCGAGAAATATATGTCCGCCACGCCAGAGCTCCGCATTAGCGTGGTAAGGGACGCTTACTGTGGGGGTTGCCCAGGTACCCCACAGGCTCCGTTAACGATCGAGCATCTTTTTCACCCCCTCGATCACTCATCCCTCGGCACGGGTCGCTTCACGCCTTGGAATTGGGGTTATGCCCTACCTTGCTTTACGTGGTGATCTCGGCCCGGATCATCACAACCATCCTCCTTTACCAGGGCTTTGGACCTGTAGCTCTGGTTCTCAATAGTTCCATGTACGTATGTTATTACAGACGTGCTACTATTGAGATCCGTCATTCGCTAGCGGAGTTGTGTGTGTGTATGTGTGTGTATGTGTGTGTGTGTGTATGTGCGTATGTGTCAAATAATGTCACTCATTTTTCTCAGAGATGGCTGGACCGATTTGCCCAAACTTAGTCTCAAATGAAAGGTGCAACCTTCCCATCGGCTGCTATTGAATTTTGGATCGATCGGAATTCTGGTTCCGGAATTACGGGTTTCAGAGTGCGGCCACACAGAAATTTCGCATAAAAACTATAGGAAAAATTAAAAATAGAATTTTTATTTTTGATGCTAAATGTATTCAAGGTGCATAAAACGTCGAGATTTGATGCAAACACGAAAAAAATTTGACGAAGATTCACGTTTTTGGATTTTGCACATTTTTGCCTTTCTCATATAGAAAGGTTATGCAATCACTCTGAAAAACGTCAACTTAATCCCGGCCCGGAGGGCCGAGTGTCATATCCCATTCGACTCAGTTCGTCGAGATCGGAAAAAGTCTGTATGTGTGTGTATGTGTGTATGTATGTGTGTATGTGTGTGTATGTGTGTGTATGTGTGTGTGTATGTGTGTGTGTGTATGTATGTGCGTATGTGTCAAATAATGTCACTCATTTTTCTCAGAGATGGCTGGACCGATTTGCCCAAACTTAGTCTCAAATGAAAGGTGCAACCTTCCCATCGGCTGCTATTGAATTTTGGATCGATCGGAATTCTGGTTCCGGAATTACGGGTTTCAGAGTGCGGCCACACAGAAATTTCGCATAAAAACTATAGGAAAAATTAAAAATAGAATTTTTATTTTTGATGCTAAATGTATTCAAGGTGCATAAAACGTCGAGATTTGATGCAAACACGAAAAAAATTTGACGAAGATTCACGTTTTTGGATTTTGCACATTTTTGCCTTTCTCATATAGAAAGGTTATGCAATCACTCTGAAAAACGTCAACCTAATCCCGGCCCGGAGGGCCGAGTGTCATATCCCATTCGACTCAGTTCGTCGAGATCGGAAAAAGTCTGTATGTGCGTGTGTATGTATGTGTGTGTGTGTATGTGTGTGTGTATGTGTGTGTATGTGTGTGTATGTGTGTGTGTATGTATGTGCGTATGTGTCAAATAATGTCACTCATTTTTCTCAGAGATGGCTGGACCGATTTGCCCAAACTTAGTCTCAAATGAAAGGTGCAACCTTCCCATCGGCTGCTATTGAATTTTGGATCGATCGGAATTCTGGTTCCGGAATTACGGGTTTCAGAGCGCGGCCACACAGAAATTTCGCATAAAAACTATAGGAAAAATTAAAAATAGAATTTTTATTTTTGATGCTAAATGTATTCAAGGTGCATAAAACGTCGAGATTTGATGCAAACACGAAAAAAATTTGACGAAGATTCACGTTTTTGGATTTTGCACATTTTTGCCTTTCTCATATAGAAAGGTTATGCAATCACTCTGAAAAACGTCAACCTAATCCCGGCCCGGAGGGCCGAGTGTCATATCCCATTCGACTTAGTTCGT
>NC_080671.1:296759974-296764974 GCF_030247195.1 Topomyia yanbarensis | reverse complement strand
CGAAGATTCACGTTTTTGGATTTTGCACATTTTTGCCTTTCTCATATAGAAAGGTTATGCAATCACTCTGAAAAACGTCAACCTAATCCCGGCCCGGAGGGCCGAGTGTCATATCCCATTCGACTCAGTTCGTCGAGATCGGAAAAAGTCTGTATGTGTGTGTGTATGTGTGTATGTATGTGTGTGTATGTGTGTGTATGTGTGTGTATGTGTGTGTGTATGCGTGTGTGTATGTATGTGCGTATGTGTCAAATAATGTCACTCATTTTTCTCAGAGATGGCTGGACCGATTTGCCCAAACTTAGTCTCAAATGAAAGGTGCAACCTTCCCATCGGCTGCTATTGAATTTTGGATCGATCGGAATTCTGGTTCCGGAATTACGGGTTTCAGAGTGCGGCCACACAGAAATTTCGCATAAAAACTATAGGAAAAATTAAAAATAGAATTTTTATTTTTGATGCTAAATGTATTCAAGGTGCATAAAACGTCGAGATTTGATGCAAACACGAAAAAAATTTGACGAAGATTCACGTTTTTGGATTTTGCACATTTTTGCCTTTCTCATATAGAAAGGTTATGCAATCACTCTGAAAAACGTCAACCTAATCCCGGCCCGGAGGGCCGAGTGTCATATCCCATTCGACTCAGTTCGTCGAGATCGGAAAAAGTCTGTATGTGTGTGTGTGTATGTATGTGTGTGTATGTGTGTGTATGTGTGTGTATGTGTGTGTATGTGTGTGTGTATGTATGTATGTGCGTATGTGTCAAATAATGTCACTCATTTTTCTCAGAGATGGCTGGACCGATTTGCCCAAACTTAGTCTCAAATGAAAGGTGCAACCTTCCCATCGGCTGCTATTGAATTTTGGATCGATCGGAATTCTGGTTCCGGAATTACGGGTTTCAGAGTGCGGCCACACAGAAATTTCGCATAAAAACTATAGGAAAAATTAAAAATAGAATTTTTATTTTTGATGCTAAATGTATTCAAGGTGCACAAAACGTCGAGATTTGATGCAAACACGAAAAAAATTTGACGAAGATTCACGTTTTTGGATTTTGCACATTTTTGCCTTTCTCATATAGAAAGGTTATGCAATCACTCTGAAAAACGTCAACCTAATCCCGGCCCGGAGGGCCGAGTGTCATAAACCCATTCGAATCAGTTCGTCGAGATCGGAAAAAGTCTGTATGTGTGTGTGTATGTGTGTATGTATGTGTGTGTATGTGTGTGTGTATGTGTGTGTATGTGTGTGTATGTGTGTGTATGTGTGTGTGTGTGTGTATGTGCGTATGTGTCAAATAATGTCACTCATTTTTCTCAGAGATGGCTGGACCGATTTGCCCAAACTTAGTCTCAAATGAAAGGTGCAACCTTCCCATCGGCTGCTATTGAATTTTGGATCGATCGGAATTCTGGTTCCGGAATTACGGGTTTCAGAGTGCGGCCACACAGAAATTTCGCATAAAAACTATAGGAAAAATTAAAAATAGAATTTTTATTTTTGATGCTAAATGTATTCAAGGTGCATAAAACGTCGAGATTTGATGCAAACACGAAAAAATTTTGACGAAGATTCACGTTTTTGGATTTTGCACATTTTTGCCTTTCTCATATAGAAAGGTTATGCAATCACTCTGAAAAACGTCAACTTAATCCCGGCCCGGAGGGCCGAGTGTCATATCCCATTCGACTCAGTTCGTCGAGATCGGAAAAAGTCTGTATGTGTGTGTGTATGTGTGTATGTATGTGTGTATGTGTGTATGTGTGTGTATGTGTGTGTGTATGTGTGTGTGTATGTATGTGCGTATGTGTCAAATAATGTCACTCATTTTTCTCAGAGATGGCTGGACCGATTTGCCCAAACTTAGTCTCAAATGAAAGGTGCAACCTTCCCATCGGCTGCTATTGAATTTTGGATCGATCGGAATTCTGGTTCCGGAATTACGGGTTTCAGAGTGCGGCCACACAGAAATTTCGCATAAAAACTATAGGAAAAATTAAAAATAGAATTTTTATTTTTGATGCTAAATGTATTCAAGGTGCATAAAACGTCGAGATTTGATGCAAACACGAAAAAAATTTGACGAAGATTCACGTTTTTGGATTTTGCACATTTTTGCCTTTCTCATATAGAAAGGTTATGCAATCACTCTGAAAAACGTCAACCTAATCCCGGCCCGGAGGGCCGAGTGTCATATCCCATTCGACTTAGTTCGTCGAGATCGGAAAAAGTCTGTATGTGTGTGTATGTGTGTATGTATGTGTGTATGTATGTGTGTGTATGTGTGTATGTGTGTGTATGTGTGTGTGTATGTATGTGCGTATGTGTCAAATAATGTCACTCATTTTTCTCAGAGATGGCTGGACCGATTTGCCCAAACTTAGTCTCAAATGAAAGGTGCAACCTTCCCATCAGCTGCTATTGAATTTTGGATCGATCGGAGTTCTGGTTGCGGAATAACTCATTTTTCTCAGAGATGGCTGGACCGATTTGCCCAAACTTAGTCTCAAATGAAAGGTGCAACCTTTCCATCGGCTGCTATTGAATTTTGGATCGATCGGAATTCTGGTTCCGGAATTACGGGTTTCAGAGTGCGGCCACACAGAAATTTCGCATAAAAACTATAGGAAAAATTAAAAATAGAATTTTTATTTTTGATGCTAAATGTATTCAAGGTGCATAAAACGTCGAGATTTGATGCAAACACGAAAAAAATTTGACGAAGATTCACGTTTTTGGATTTTGCACATTTTTGCCTTTCTCATATAGAAAGGTTATGCAATCACTCTGAAAAACGTCAACCTAATCCCGGCCCGGAGGGCCGAGTGTCATATCCCATTCGACTCAGTTCGTCGAGATCGGAAAAAGTCTGTATGTGTGTGTATGTGTGTATGTATGTGTGTATGTATGTGTGTGTATGTGTGTATGTGTGTGTATGTGTGTGTGTATGTATGTGCGTATGTGTCAAATAATGTCACTCATTTTTCTCAGAGATGGCTGGACCGATTTGCCCAAACTTAGTCTCAAATGAAAGGTGCAACCTTCCCATCGGATGCTATTGAATTTTGGATCGATCGGAATTCTGGTTCCGGAATTACGGGTTTCAGAGTGCGGCCACACAGAAATTTCGCATAAAAACTATAGGAAAAATTAAAAATAGAATTTTTATTTTTGATGCTAAATGTATTCAAGGTGCATAAAACGTCGAGATTTGATGCAAACACGAAAAAAATTTGACGAAGATTCACGTTTTTGGATTTTGCACATTTTTGCCTTTCTCATATAGAAAGGTTATGCAATCACTCTGAAAAACGTCAACCTAATCCCGGCCCGGAGGGCCGAGTGTCATATCCCATTCGACTCAGTTCGTCGAGATCGGAAAAAGTCTGTATGTGTGTGTGTATGTATGTGTGTGTATGTGTGTGTATGTGTGTGTATGTGTGTGTATGTGTGTGTGTATGTATGTATGTGCGTATGTGTCAAATAATGTCACTCATTTTTCTCAGAGATGGCTGGACCGATTTGCCCAAACTTAGTCTCAAATGAAAGGTGCAACCTTCCCATCGGCTGCTATTGAATTTTGGATCGATCGGAATTCTGGTTCCGGAATTACGGGTTTCAGAGTGCGGCCACACAGAAATTTCGCATAAAAACTATAGGAAAAATTAAAAATAGAATTTTTATTTTTGATGCTAATTGTATTCAAGGTGCATAAAACGTCGAGATTTGATGCAAACACGAAAAAATTTTGACGAAGATTCACGTTTTTGGATTTTGCACATTTTTGCCTTTCTCATATAGAAAGGTTATGCAATCACTCTGAAAAACGTCAACTTAATCCCGGCCCGGAGGGCCGAGTGTCATATCCCATTCGACTCAGTTCGTCGAGATCGGAAAAAGTCTGTATGTGTGTGTGTATGTGTGTATGTATGTGTGTATGTGTATATGTGTGTGTATGTGTGTGTGTATGTGTGTGTGTATGTATGTGCGTATGTGTCAAATAATGTCACTCATTTTTCTCAGAGATGGCTGGACCGATTTGCCCAAACTTAGTCTCAAATGAAAGGTGCAACCTTCCCATCGGCTGCTATTGAATTTTGGATCGATCGGAATTCTGGTTCCGGAATTACGGGTTTCAGAGTGCGGCCACACAGAAATTTCGCATAAAAACTATAGGAAAAATTAAAAATAGAATTTTTATTTTTGATGCTAAATGTATTCAAGGTGCATAAAACGTCGAGATTTGATGCAAACACGAAAAAAATTTGACGAAGATTCACGTTTTTGGATTTTGCACATTTTTGCCTTTCTCATATAGAAAGGTTATGCAATCACTCTGAAAAACGTCAACCTAATCCCGGCCCGGAGGGCCGAGTGTCATATCCCATTCGACTTAGTTCGTCGAGATCGGAAAAAGTCTGTATGTGTGTGTGTATGTGTGTATGTATGTGTGTATGTATGTGTGTGTATGTGTGTATGTGTGTGTATGTGTGTGTGTATGTATGTGCGTATGTGTCAAATAATGTCACTCATTTTTCTCAGAGATGGCTGGACCGATTTGCCCAAACTTAGTCTCAAATGAAAGGTGCAACCTTCCCATCAGCTGCTATTGAATTTTGGATCGATCGGAGTTCTGGTTGCGGAATAACTCATTTTTCTCAGAGATGGCTGGACCGATTTGCCCAAACTTAGTCTCAAATGAAAGGTGCAACCTTCCCATCGGCTGCTATTGAATTTTGGATCGATCGGAATTCTGGTTCCGGAATTACGGGTTTCAGAGTGCGGCCACACAGAAATTTCGCATAAAAACTATAGGAAAAATTAAAAATAGAATTTTTATTTTTGATGCTAAATGTATTCAAGGTGCATAAAACGTCGAGATTTGATGCAAACACGAAAAAAATTTGACGAAGATTCACGTTTTTGGATTTTGCACATTTTTGCCTTTCTCATATAGAAAGGTTATGCAATCACTCTGAAAAACGTCAACCTAA
>NC_080671.1:296729974-296744974 GCF_030247195.1 Topomyia yanbarensis | reverse complement strand
CGTCGAGATTTGATGCAAACACGAAAAAAATTTGACGAAGATTCACGTTTTTGGATTTTGCACATTTTTGCCTTTCTCATATAGAAAGGTTATGCAATCACTCTGAAAAACGTCAACCTAATCCCGGCCCGGAGGGCCGAGTGTCATATCCCATTCGACTCAGTTCGTCGAGATCGGAAAAAGTCTGTATGTGTGTGTATGTGTGTATGTATGTGTGTGTATGTGTGTGTGTATGTGTGTGTATGTGTGTGTGTATGTGTGTGTGTGTATGTATGTGCGTATGTGTCAAATAATGTCACTCATTTTTCTCAGAGATGGCTGGACCGATTTGCCCAAACTTAGTCTCAAATGAAAGGTGCAACCTTCCCATCGGCTGCTATTGAATTTTGGATCGATCGGAATTCTGGTTCCGGAATTACGGGTTTCAGAGTGCGGCCACACAGAAATTTCGCATAAAAACTATAGGAAAAATTAAAAATAGAATTTTTATTTTTGATGCTAAATGTATTCAAGGTGCATAAAACGTCGAGATTTGATGCAAACACGAAAAAAATTTGACGAAGATTCACGTTTTTGGATTTTGCACATTTTTGCCTTTCTCATATAGAAAGGTTATGCAATCACTCTGAAAAACGTCAACCTAATCCCGGCCCGGAGGACCGAGTATCATATCCCATTCGACTCAGTTCGTCGAGATCGGAAAAAGTCTGTATGTGTGTGTGTATGTGTGTATGTATGTGTGTGTATGTGTGTGTGTATGTGTGTGTATGTGTGTGTGTATGTGTGTGTATGTATGTGCGTATGTGTCAAATAATGTCACTCATTTTTCTCAGAGATGGCTGGACCGATTTGCCCAAACTTAGTCTCAAATGAAAGGTGCAACCTTCCCATCGGCTGCTATTGAATTTTGGATCGATCGGAATTCTGTTTCCGGAATTACGGGTTTCAGAGTGCGGCCACACAGAAATTTCGCATAAAAACTATAGGAAAAATTAAAAATAGAATTTTTATTTTTGATGCTAAATGTATTCAAGGTGCATAAAACGTCGAGATTTGATGCAAACACGAAAAAAATTTGACGAAGATTCACGTTTTTGGATTTTGCACATTTTTGCCTTTCTCATATAGAAAGGTTATGCAATCACTCTGAAAAACGTCAACCTAATCCCGGCCCGGAGGGCCGAGTGTCATATCCCATTCGACTCAGTTCGTCGAGATCGGAAAAAGTCTGTATGTATGTGTGTATGTGTGTGTGTATGTGTGTGTATGTGTGTATGTGTGTGTATGTGTGTATGTGTGTGTGTGTGTATGTATGTGCGTATGTGTCAAATAATGTCACTCATTTTTCTCAGAGATGGCTGGACCGATTTGCCCAAACTTAGTCTCAAATGAAAGGTGCAACCTTCCCATCGGCTGCTATTGAATTTTGGATCGATCGGAATTCTGGTTCCGGAATTACGGGTTTCAGAGTGCGGCCACACAGAAATTTCGCATAAAAACTATAGGAAAAATTAAAAATAGAATTTTTATTTTTGATGCTAAATGTATTCAAGGTGCATAAAACGTCGAGATTTGATGCAAACACGAAAAAAATTTGACGAAGATTCACGTTTTTGGATTTTGCACATTTTTGCCTTTCTCATATAGAAAGGTTATGCAATCACTCTGAAAAACGTCAACCTAATCCCGGCCCGGAGGGCCGAGTGTCATATCCCATTCGACTCAGTTCGTCGAGATCGGAAAAAGTCTGTATGTGTGTGTATGTGTGTATGTATGTGTGTATGTGTGTATGTGTGTATGTGTGTGTGTGTGTATGTGTGTGTGTATGTATGTGCGTATGTGTCAAATAATGTCACTCATTTTTCTCAGAGATGGCTAGACCGATTTGCCCAAACTTAGTCTCAAATGAAAGGTGCAACCTTCCCATCGGCTGCTATTGAATTTTGGATCGATCGGAATTCTGGTTCCGGAATTACGGGTTTCAGAGTGCGGCCACACAGAAATTTCGCATAAAAACTATAGGAAAAATTAAAAATAGAATTTTTATTTTTGATGCTAAATGTATTCAAGGTGCATAAAACGTCGAGATTTGATGCAAACACGAAAAAAATTTGACGAAAATTCACGTTTTTTGATTTTGCACATTTTTGCCTTTCTCATATAGAAAGGTTATGCAATCACTCTGAAAAACGTCAACCTAATCCCGGCCCGGAGGGCCGAGTGTCATATCCCATTCGACTCAGTTCGTCGAGATCGGAAAAAGTCTGTATGTGTGTGTATGTGTGTATGTATGTGTGTGTGTATGTGTGTGTATGTGTGTGTGTATGTGTGTGTGTATGTATGTGCGTATGTGTCAAATAATGTCACTCATTTTTCTCAGAGATGGCTGGACCGATTTGCCCAAACTTAGTCTCAAATGAAAGGTGCAACCTTCCCATCGGCTGCTATTGAATTTTGGATCGATCGGAATTCTGGTTCTGGAATTACGGGTTTCAGAGTGCGGCCACACAGAAATTTCGCATAAAAACTATAGGAAAAATTAAAAATAGAATTTTTATTTTTGATGCTAAATGTATTCAAGGTGCATAAAACGTCGAGATTTGATGCAAACACGAAAAAAAATTTGACGAAGATTCACGTTTTTGGATTTTGCACATTTTTGCCTTTCTCATATAGAAAGGTTATGCAATCACTCTGAAAAACGTCAACCTAATCCCGGCCCGGAGGGCCGAGTGTCATATCCCATTCGACTCAGTTCGTCGAGATCGGAAAAAGTCTGTATGTGTGTGTATGTATGTGTGTGTATGTGTGTGTATGTGTGTATGTGTGTGTATATGTGTGTGTGTATGTATGTGCGTATGTGTCAAATAATGTCACTCATTTTTCTCAGAGATGGCTGGACCGATTTGCCCAAACTTAGTCTCAAATGAAAGGTGTAACCTTCCCATCGGCTGCTATTGAATTTTGGATCGATCGGAATTCTGGTTCCGGAATTACGGGTTTCAGAGTGCGGCCACACAGAAATTTCGCATAAAAACTATAGGAAAAATTAAAAATAGAATTTTTATTTTTGATGCTAAATGTATTCAAGGTGCATAAAACGTCGAGATTTGATGCAAACACGAAAAAAAATTTGACGAAGATTCACGTTTTTGGATTTTGCACATTTTTGCCTTTCTCATATAGAAAGGTTATGCAATCACTCTGAAAAACGTCAACGTAATCCCGGCCCGGAGGGCCGAGTGTCATATCCCATTCGACTCAGTTCGTCGAGATCGGAAAAAGTCTGTATGTGTGTGTGTATGTGTGTATGTATGTGTGTATGTATGTGTGTGTATGTGTGTGTATGTGTGTGTATGTGTGTGTGTATGTATGTGCGTATGTGTCAAATAATGTCACTCATTTTTCTCAGAGATGGCTGGACCGATTTGCCCAAACTTAGTCTCAAATGAAAGGTGCAACCTTCCCATCGGCTGCTATTGAATTTTGGATCGATCGGAATTCTGGTTCCGGAATTACTCATTTTTCTCAGAGATGGCTGGACCGATTTGCCCAAACTTAGTCTCAAATGAAAGGTGCAACCTTCCCATCGGCTGCTATTGAATTTTGGATCGATCGGAATTCTGGTTCCGGAATTACGGGTTTCAGAGTGCGGCCACACAGAAATTTCGCATAAAAACTATAGGAAAAATTAAAAATAGAATTTTTATTTTTGATGCTAAATGTATTCAAGGTGCATAAAACGTCGAGATTTGATGCAAACACGAAAAAAATTTGACGAAGATTCACGTTTTTGGATTTTGCACATTTTTGCCTTTCTCATATAGAAAGGTTATGCAATCACTCTGAAAAACGTCAACCTAATCCCGGCCCGGAGGACCGAGTGTCATATCCCATTCGACTCAGTTCGTCGAGATCGGAAAAAGTCTGTATGTGTGTGTGTGTATGTATGTGTGTGTATGTGTGTGTGTATGTGTGTGTATGTGTGTGTGTATGTGTGTGTGTATGTATGTGCGTATGTGTCAAATAATGTCACTCATTTTTCTCAGAGATGGCTGGACCGATTTGCCCAAACTTAGTCTCAAATGAAAGGTGCAACCTTCCCATCGGCTGCTATTGAATTTTGGATCGATCGGAATTCTGGTTCCGGAATTACGGGTTTCAGAGTGCGGCCACACAGAAATTTCGCATAAAAACTATAGGAAAAATTAAAAATAGAATTTTTATTTTTGATGCTAAATGTATTCAAGGTGCATAAAACGTCGAGATTTGATGCAAACACGAAAAAAATTTGACGAAGATTCACGTTTTTGGATTTTGCACATTTTTGCCTTTCTCATATAGAAAGGTTATGCAATCACTCTGAAAAACGCCAACCTAATCCCGGCCCGGAGGACCGAGTGTCATATCCCATTCGACTCAGTTCGTCGAGATCGGAAAAAGTCTGTATGTGTGTGTATGTGTGTATGTATGTGTGTATGTGTGTGTATGTGTGTGTGTATGTGTGTGTGTATGTATGTGCGTATGTGTCAAATAATGTCACTCATTTTTCTCAGAGATGGCTGGACCGATTTGCCCAAACTTAGTCTCAAATGAAAGGTGCAACCTTCCCATCGGCTGCTATTGAATTTTGGATCGATCGGAATTCTGGTTCCGGAATTACGGGTTTCAGAGTGCGGCCACACAGAAATTTCGCATAAAAACTATAGGAAAAATTAAAAATAGAATTTTTATTTTTGATGCTAAATGTATTCAAGGTGCATAAAACGTCGAGATTTGATGCAAACACGAAAAAAATTTGACGAAGATTCACGTTTTTGGATTTTGCACATTTTTGCCTTTCTCATATAGAAAGGTTATGCAATCACTCTGAAAAACGTCAACCTAATCCCGGCCCGGAGGGCCGAGTGTCATATCCCATTCGACTCAGTTCGTCGAGATCGGAAAAAGTCTGTATGTGTGTGTATGTGTGTGTATGTGTGTGTATGTGTGTGTGTATGTATGTATGTGCGTATGTGTCAAATAATGTCACTCATTTTTCTCAGAGATGACTGGACCGATTTGCCCAAACTTAGTCTCAAATGAAAGGTGCAACCTTCCCATCGGCTGCTATTGAATTTTGGATCGATCGGAATTCTGGTTCCGGAATTACGGGTTTCAGAGTGCGGCCACACAGAAATTTCGCATAAAAACTATAGGAAAAATTAAAAATAGAATTTTTATTTTTGATGCTAAATGTATTCAAGGTGCATAAAACGTCGAGATTTGATGCAAACACGAAAAAAATTTGACGAAGATTCACGTTTTTGGATTTTGCACATTTTTGCCTTTCTCATATAGAAAGGTTATGCAATCACTCTGAAAAACGTCAACCTAATCCCGGCCCGGAGGGCCGAGTGTCATATCCCATTCGACTCAGTTCGTCGAGATCGGAAAAAGTTTGTATGTGTGTGTGTATGTGTGTATGTGTGTGTGTATGTGTGTGTATGTGTGTATGTGTGTGTATGTGTGTGTGTGTATGTATGTGCGTATGTGTCAAATAATGTCACTCATTTTTCTCAGAGATGGCTGGACCGATTTGCCCAAACTTAGTCTCAAATGAAAGGTGCAACCTTCCCATCGGCTGCTATTGAATTTTGGATCGATCGGAATTCTGGTTCCGGAATTACGGGTTTCAGAGTGCGGCCACACAGAAATTTCGCATAAAAACTATAGGAAAAATTAAAAATAGAATTTTTATTTTTGATGCTAAATGTATTCAAGGTGCATAAAACGTCGAGATTTGATGCAAACACGAAAAAAATTTGACGAAGATTCACGTTTTTGGATTTTGCACATTTTTGCCTTTCTCATATAGAAAGGTTATGCAATCACTCTGAAAAACGTCAACCTAATCCCGGCCCGGAGGACCGAGTGTCATATCCCATTCGACTCAGTTCGTCGAGATCGGAAAAAGTCTGTATGTGTGTGTGTATGTGTGTATGTATGTGTGTATGTGTGTATGTGTGTGTGTGTATGTGTGTGTGTGTGTATGTATGTGCGTATGTGTCAAATAATGTCACTCATTTTTCTCAGAGATGGCTAGACCGATTTGCCCAAACTTAGTCTCAAATGAAAGGTGCAACCTTCCCATCGGATGCTATTGAATTTTGGATCGATCGGAATTCTGGTTCCGGAATTACGGGTTTCAGAGTGCGGCCACACAGAAATTTCGCATAAAAACTATAGGAAAAATTAAAAATATAATTTTTATTTTTGATGCTAAATGTATTCAAGGTGCATAAAACGTCGAGATTTGATGCAAACACGAAAAAAATTTGACGAAAATTCACGTTTTTGGATTTTGCACATTTTTGCCTTTCTCATATAGAAAGGTTATGCAATCACTCTGAAAAACGTCAACCTAATCCCGGCCCGGAGGGCCGAGTGTCATATCCCATTCGACTCAGTTCGTCGAGATCGGAAAAAGTCTGTATGTGTGTGTATGTGTGTATGTATGTGTGTATGTGTGTGTATGTGTGTGTATGTGTGTGTATGTGTGTGTGTATGTATGTGCGTATGTGTCAAATAATGTCACTCATTTTTCTCAGAGATGGCTGGACCGATTTGCCCAAACTTAGTCTCAAATGAAAGGTGCAACCTTCCCATCGGCTGCTATTGAATTTTGGATCGATCGGAATTCTGGTTCTGGAATTACGGGTTTCAGAGTGCGGCCACACAGAAATTTCGCATAAAAACTATAGGAAAAATTAAAAATAGAATTTTTATTTTTGATGCTAAATGTATTCAAGGTGCATAAAACGTCGAGATTTGATGCAAACACGAAAAAAAATTTGACGAAGATTCACGTTTTTGGATTTTGCACATTTTTGCCTTTCTCATATAGAAAGGTTATGCAATCACTCTGAAAAACGTCAACCTAATCCCGGCCCGGAGGGCCGAGTGTCATATCCCATTCGACTCAGTTCGTCGAGATCGGAAAAAGTCTGTATGTGTGTGTATGTGTGTATGTATGTGTGTGTATGTGTGTGTGTATGTGTGTGTATGTGTGTGTATGTGTGTGTGTATGTATGTGCGTATGTGTCAAATAATGTCACTCATTTTTCTCAGAGATGGCTGGACCGATTTGCCCAAACTTAGTCTCAAATGAAAGGTGCAACCTTCCCATCGGCTGCTATTGAATTTTGGATCGATCGGAATTCTGGTTCCGGAATTACGGGTTTCAGAGTGCGGCCACACAGAAATTTCGCATAAAAACTATAGGAAAAATTAAAAATAGAATTTTTATTTTTGATGCTAAATGTATTCAAGGTGCATAAAACGTCGAGATTTTATGCAAACACGAAAAAAATTTGACGAAGATTCACGTTTTTGGATTTTGCACATTTTTGCCTTTCTCATATAGAAAGGTTATGCAATCACTCTGAAAAACGTCAACCTAATCCCGGCCCGGAGGACCGAGTGTCATATCCCATTCGACTCAGTTCGTCGAGATCGGAAAAAGTCTGTATGTGTGTGTATGTATGTGTGTATGTATGTGTGTGTATGTGTGTGTATGTGTGTGTATGTGTGTGTATGTGTGTGTGTATGTATGTGCGTATGTGTCAAATAATGTCACTCATTTTTCTCAGAGATGGCTGGACCGATTTGCCCAAACTTAGTCTCAAATGAAAGGTGCAACCTTCCCATCGGCTGCTATTGAATTTTGGATCGATCGGAATTCTGGTTCCGGAATTACGGGTTTCAGAGTGCGGCCACACAGAAATTTCGCATAAAAACTATAGGAAAAATTAAAAATAGAATTTTTATTTTTGATGCTAAATGTATTCAAGGTGCATAAAACGTCGAGATTTGATGCAAACACGAAAAAAATTTGACGAAGATTCACGTTTTTGGATTTTGCACATTTTTGCCTTTCTCATATAGAAAGGTTATGCAATCACTCTGAAAAACGTCAACCTAATCCCGGCCCGGAGGGCCGAGTGTCATATCCCATTCGACTCAGTTCGTC
The DNA here is from genome assembly GCF_030247195.1 of Topomyia yanbarensis. NCBI lineage: Eukaryota > Metazoa > Arthropoda > Insecta > Diptera > Culicidae > Topomyia > Topomyia yanbarensis. The sequence continues at coordinate 296,736,963 of NC_080671.1, read as the reverse complement.
GAGATCGGAAAAAGTCTGTATGTGTGTGTGTATGTGTGTATGTATGTGTGTATGTGTGTATGTGTGTATGTGTGTGTGTGTATGTGTGTGTGTGTATGTATGTGCGTATGTGTCAAATAATGTCACTCATTTTTCTCAGAGATGGCTAGACCGATTTGCCCAAACTTAGTCTCAAATGAAAGGTGCAACCTTCCTATCGGATGCTATTGAATTTTGGATCGATCGGAATTCTGGTTCCGGAATTACGGGTTTCAGAGTGCGGCCACACAGAAATTTCGCATAAAAACTATAGGAAAAATTAAAAATAGAATTTTTATTTTTGATGCTAAATGTATTCAAGGTGCATAAAACGTCGAGATTTGATGCAAACACGAAAAAAATTTGACGAAAATTCACGTTTTTGGATTTTGCACATTTTTGCCTTTCTCATATAGAAAGGTTATGCAATCACTCTGAAAAACGTCAACCTAATCCCGGCCCGGAGGGCCGAGTGTCATATCCCATTCGACTCAGTTCGTCGAGATCGGAAAAAGTCTGTATGTGTGTGTATGTGTGTATGTATGTGTGTGTATGTGTGTGTGTATGTGTGTGTATGTGTGTGTGTATGTGTGTGTGTATGTATGTGCGTATGTGTCAAATAATGTCACTCATTTTTCTCAGAGATGGCTGGACCGATTTGCCCAAACTTAGTCTCAAATGAAAGGTGCAACCTTCCCATCGGCTGCTATTGAATTTTGGATCGATCGGAATTCTGGTTCTGGAATTACGGGTTTCAGAGTGCGGCCACACAGAAATTTCGCATAAAAACTATAGGAAAAATTAAAAATAGAATTTTTATTTTTGATGCTAAATGTATTCAAGGTGCATAAAACGTCGAGATTTGATGCAAACACGAAAAAAAATTTGACGAAGATTCACGTTTTTGGATTTTGCACATTTTTGCCTTTCTCATATAGAAAGGTTATGCAATCACTCTGAAAAACGTCAACCTAATCCCGGCCCGGAGGGCCGAGTGTCATATCCCATTCGACTCAGTTCGTCGAGATCGGAAAAAGTCTGTATGTGTGTGTATGTGTGTGTATGTGTGTGTGTATGTGTGTGTATGTGTGTGTGTATGTGTGTGTGTGTATGTATGTGCGTATGTGTCAAATAATGTCACTCATTTTTCTCAGAGATGGCTGGACCGATTTGCCCAAACTTAGTCTCAAATGAAAGGTGCAACCTTCCCATCGGCTGCTATTGAATTTTGGATCGATCGGAATTCTGGTTCCGGAATTACGGGTTTCAGAGTGCGGCCACACAGAAATTTCGCATAAAAACTATAGGAAAAATTAAAAATAGAATTTTTATTTTTGATGCTAAATGTATTCAAGGTGCATAAAACGTCGAGATTTGATGCAAACACGAAAAAAATTTGACGAAGATTCACGTTTTTGGATTTTGCACATTTTTGCCTTTCTCATATAGAAAGGTTATGCAATCACTCTGAAAAACGTCAACCTAATCCCGGCCCGGAGGACCGAGTGTCATATCCCATTCGACTCAGTTCGTCGAGATCGGAAAAAGTCTGTATGTGTGTGTATGTATGTGTGTATGTATGTGTGTGTATGTGTGTGTGTATGTGTGTGTATGTGTGTGTATGTGTGTGTGTATGTATGTGCGTATGTGTCAAATAATGTCACTCATTTTTCTCAGAGATGGCTGGACCGATTTGCCCAAACTTAGTCTCAAATGAAAGGTGCAACCTTCCCATCGGCTGCTATTGAATTTTGGATCGATCGGAATTCTGGTTCCGGAATTACGGGTTTCAGAGTGCGGCCACACAGAAATTTCGCATAAAAACTATAGGAAAAATTAAAAATAGAATTTTTATTTTTGATGCTAAATGTATTCAAGGTGCATAAAACGTCGAGATTTGATGCAAACACGAAAAAAATTTGACGAAGATTCACGTTTTTGGATTTTGCACATTTTTGCCTTTCTCATATAGAAAGGTTATGCAATCACTCTGAAAAACGTCAACCTAATCCCGGCCCGGAGGGCCGAGTGTCATATCCCATTCGACTCAGTTCGTCGAGATCGGAAAAAGTCTGTATGTGTGTGTGTATGTGTGTATGTATGTGTGTGTATGTGTGTGTATGTGTGTATGTGTGTGTGTATGTGTGTGTGTATGTATGTGCGTATGTATCAAATAATGTCACTCATTTTTCTCAGAGATGGCTAGACCGATTTGCCCAAACTTAGTCTCAAATGAAAGGTGCAACCTTCCCATCGGCTGCTATTGAATTTTGAATCGATCGGAATTCTGGTTCCGGAATTACGGGTTTCAGAGTGCGGCCACACAGAAATTTCGCATAAAAACTATAGGAAAAATTAAAAATAGAATTTTTATTTTTGATGCTAAATGTATTCAAGGTGCATAAAACGTCGAGATTTGATGCAAACACGAAAAAAATTTGACGAAAATTCACGTTTTTGGATTTTGCACATTTTTGCCTTTCTCATATAGAAAGGTTATGCAATCACTCTGAAAAACGTCAACCTAATCCCGGCCCGGAGGGCCGAGTGTCATATCCCATTCGACTCAGTTCGTCGAGATCGGAAAAAGTCTGTATGTGTGTGTGTGTATGTATGTGTGTGTATGTGTGTATGTGTGTGTATATGTGTGTGTGTATGTATGTGCGTATGTGTCAAATAATGTCACTCATTTTTCTCAGAGATGGCTGGACCGATTTGCCCAAACTTAGTCTCAAATGAAAGGTGTAACCTTCCCATCGGCTGCTATTGAATTTTGGATCGATCGGAATTCTGGTTCCGGAATTACGGGTTTCAGAGTGCGGCCACACAGAAATTTCGCATAAAAACTATAGGAAAAATTAAAAATAGAATTTTTATTTTTGATGCTAAATGTATTCAAGGTGCATAAAACGTCGAGATTTGATGCAAACACGAAAAAAATTTGACGAAGATTCACGTTTTTGGATTTTGCACATTTTTGCCTTTCTCATATAGAAAGGTTATGCAATCACTCTGAAAAACGTCAACCTAATCCCGGCCCGGAGGGCCGAGTGTCATATCCCATTCGACTCAGTTCGTCGAGATCGGAAAAAGTCTGTATGTGTGTATGTATGTGTGTGTATGTGTGTGTGTATGTGTGTGTATGTGTGTGTGTATGTGTGTGTGTATGTATGTGCGTATGTGTCAAATAATGTCACTCATTTTTCTCAGAGATGGCTGGACCGATTTGCCCAAACTTAGTCTCAAATGAAAGGTGCAACCTTCCCATCGGCTGCTATTGAATTTTGGATCGATCGGAATTCTGGTTCCGGAATTACGGGTTTCAGAGTGCGGCCACACAGAAATTTCGCATAAAAACTATAGGAAAAATTAAAAATAGAATTTTTATTTTTGATGCTAAATGTATTCAAGGTGCATAAAACGTCGAGATTTGATGCAAACACGAAAAAAATTTGACGAAGATTCACGTTTTTGGATTTTGCACATTTTTGCCTTTCTCATATAGAAAGGTTATGCAATCACTCTGAAAAACGTCAACCTAATCCCGGCCCGGAGGGCCGAGTGTCATATCCCATTCGACTCAGTTCGTCGAGATCGGAAAAAGTCTGTATGTGTGTATGTATGTGTGTGTATGTGTGTGTGTATGTGTGTGTATGTGTGTGTATGTGTGTGTATGTGTGTGTGTGTATGTATGTGCGTATGTGTCAAATAATGTCACTCATTTTTCTCAGAGATGGCTGGACCGATTTGCCCAAACTTAGTCTCAAATGAAAGGTGCAACCTTCCCATCGGCTGCTATTGAATTTTGGATCGATCGGAATTCTGGTTCCGGAATTACGGGTTTCAGAGTGCGGCCACACAGAAATTTCGCATAAAAACTATAGGAAAAATTAAAAATAGAATTTTTATTTTTGATGCTAAATGTATTCAAGGTGCATAAAACGTCGAGATTTGATGCAAACACGAAAAAAATTTGACGAAGATTCACGTTTTTGGATTTTGCACATTTTTGCCTTTCTCATATAGAAAGGTTATGCAATCACTCTGAAAAACGTCAACCTAATCCCGGCCCGGAGGGCCGAGTGTCATATCCCATTCGACTCAGTTCGTCGAGATCGGAAAAAGTCTGTATGTGTGTGTGTGTATGTGTGTATGTATGTGTGTGTATGTGTGTGTATGTGTGTGTGTATGTGTGTGTGTATGTATGTGCGTATGTGTCAAATAATGTCACTCATTTTTCTCAGAGATGGCTGGACCGATTTGCCCAAACTTAGTCTCAAATGAAAGGTGCAACCTTCCCATCGGCTGCTATTGAATTTTGGATCGATCGGAATTCTGGTTCCGGAATTACGGGTTTCAGAGTGCGGCCACACAGAAATTTCGCATAAAAACTATAGGAAAAATTAAAAATAGAATTTTTATTTTTGATGCTAAATGTATTCAAGGTGCATAAAACGTCGAGATTTGATGCAAACACGAAAAAAATTTGACGAAGATTCACGTTTTTGGATTTTGCACATTTTTGCCTTTCTCATATAGAAAGGTTATGCAATCACTCTGAAAAACGTCAACCTAATCCCGGCCCGGAGGGCCGAGTGTCATATCCCATTCGACTCAGTTCGTCGAGATCGGAAAAAGTCTGTATGTGTGTGTGTATGTGTGTATGTATGTGTGTGTATGTGTGTATGTGTGTGTATGTGTGTGTGTATGTGTGTGTGTATGTATGTGCGTATGTGTCAAATAATGTCACTCATTTTTCTCAGAGATGGCTGGACCGATTTGCCCAAACTTAGTCTCAAATGAAAGGTGCAACCTTCCCATCGGCTGCTATTGAATTTTGGATCGATCGGAATTCTGGTTCCGGAATTACGGGTTTCAGAGTGCGGCCACACAGAAATTTCGCATAAAAACTATAGGAAAAATTAAAAATAGAATTTTATTTTTGATGCTAAATGTATTCAAGGTGCATAAAACGTCGAGATTTGATGCAAACACGAAAAAAATTTGACGAAAATTCACGTTTTTGGATTTTGCACATTTTTGCCTTTCTCATATAGAAAGGTTATGCAATCACTCTGAAAAACGTCAACCTAATCCCGGCCCGGAGGGCCGAGTGTCATATCCCATTCGACTCAGTTCGTCGAGATCGGAAAAAGTCTGTATGTGTGTGTATGTGTGTATGTATGTGTGTGTATGTGTGTGTATGTGTGTGTGTATGTGTGTGTATGTATGTGCGTATGTGTCAAATAATGTCACTCATTTTTCTCAGAGATGGCTGGACCGATTTGCCCAAACTTAGTCTCAAATGAAAGGTGCAACCTTCCCATCGGCTGCTATTGAATTTTGGATCGATCGGAATTCTGGTTCCGGAATTACGGGTTTCAGAGTGCGGCCACACAGAAATTTCGCATAAAAACTATAGGAAAAATTAAAAATAGAATTTTTATTTTTGATGCTAAATGTATTCAAGGTGCATAAAACGTCGAGATTTGATGCAAACACGAAAAAAATTTGACGAAGATTCACGTTTTTGGATTTTGCACATTTTTGCCTTTCTCATATAGAAAGGTTATGCAATCACTCTGAAAAACGTGAACCTAATCCCGGCCCGGAGGGCCGAATGTCATATCCCATTCGACTCAGTTCGTCGAGATCGGAAAAAGTCTGTATGTGTGTGTGTATGTATGTGTGTGTATGTGTGTGTATGTGTGTGTATGTGTGTGTGTATATGTGTGTGTGTATGTATGTGCGTATGTGTCAAATAATGTCACTCATTTTTCTCAGAGATGGCTGGACCGATTTGCCCAAACTTAGTCTCAAATGAAAGGTGCAACCTTCCAATCGGCTGCTATTGAATTTTGGATCGATCGGAATTCTGGTTCCGGAATTACGGGTTTCAGAGTGCGGCCACACAGAAATTTCGCATAAAAACTATAGGAAAAATTAAAAATAGAATTTTTATTTTTGATGCTAAATGTATTCAAGGTGCATAAAACGTCGAGATTTGATGCAAACACGAAAAAAATTTGACGAAGATTCACGTTTTTGGATTTTGCACATTTTTGCCTTTCTCATATAGAAAGGTTATGCAATCACTCTGAAAAACGTCAACCTAATCCCGGCCCGGAGGGCCGAGTGTCATATCCCATTCGACTCAGTTCGTCGAGATCGGAAAAAGTCTGTATGTGTGTGTGTATGTGTGTATGTATGTGTGTATGTGTGTGTATGTGTGTGTATGTGTGTGTATGTGTGTGTGTGTATGTATGTGCGTATGTGTCAAATAATGTCACTCATTTTTCTCAGAGATGGCTGGACCGATTTGCCCAAACTTAGTCTCAAATGAAAGGTGCAACCTTCCCATCGGCTGCTATTGAATTTTGGATCGATCGGAATTCTGGTTCCGGAATTACGGGTTTCAGAGTGCGGCCACACAGAAATTTCGCATAAAAACTATAGGAAAAATTAAAAATAGAATTTTTATTTTTGATGCTAAATGTATTCAAGGTGCATAAAACGTCGAGATTTGATGCAAACACGAAAAAAATTTGACGAAGATTCACGTTTTTGGATTTTGCACATTTTTGCCTTTCTCATATAGAAAGGTTATGCAATCACTCTGAAAAACGTCAACCTAATCCCGGCCCGGAGGGCCGAGTGTCATATCCCATTCGACTCAGTTCGTCGAGATCGGAAAAAGTCTGTATGTGTGTGTATGTGTGTATGTATGTGTGTGTGTATGTGTGTGTGTATGTGTGTGTGTGTATGTGCGTATGTGTCAAATAATGTCACTCATTTTTCTCAGAGATGGCTGGACCGATTTGCCCAAACTTAGTCTCAAATGAAAGGTGCAACCTTCCCATCGGCTGCTATTGAATTTTGGATCGATCGGAATTCTGGTTCCGGAATTACGGGTTTCAGAGTGCGGCCACACAGAAATTTCGCATAAAAACTATAGGAAAAATTAAAAATAG
>NC_080671.1:296709974-296712474 GCF_030247195.1 Topomyia yanbarensis | reverse complement strand
TTTTGATGCTAAATGTATTCAAGGTGCATAAAACGTCGAGATTTGATGCAAACACGAAAAAAATTTGACGAAGATTCACGTTTTTGGATTTTGCACATTTTTGCCTTTCTCATATAGAAAGGTTATGCAATCACTCTGAAAAACGTCAACCTAATCCCGGCCCGGAGGGCCGAGTGTCATATCCCATTCGACTCAGTTCGTCGAGATCGGAAAAAGTCTGTATGTGTGTGTATGTGTGTGTATGTGTGTGTATGTATGTGTATGTGTGTGTGTGTGTGTATGTATGTGCGTATGTGTCAAATAATGTCACTCATTTTTCTCAGAGATGGCTGGACCGATTTGCCCAAACTTAGTCTCAAATGAAAGATGCAGCCTTCCCATCGGCTGCTATTGAATTTTGGATCGATCGGAATTCTGGTTCCGGAATTACGGGTTTCAGAGTGCGGCCACACAGAAATTTCGCATAAAAACTATAGGAAAAATTAAAAATAGAATTTTTATTTTTGATGCTAAATGTATTCAAGGTGCATAAAACGTCGAGATTTGATGCAAACACGAAAAAAATTTGACGAAGATTCACGTTTATGGATTTTGCACATTTTTGCCTTTCTCATATAGAAAGGTTATGCAATCACTCTGAAAAACGTCAACCTAATCCCGGCCCGGAGGGCCGAGTGTCATATCCCATTCGACTCAGTTCGTCGAGATCGGAAAAAGTCTGTATGTGTGTGTATGTGTGTATGTATGTATGTGTGTATGTGTGTGTATGTGTGTGTATGTGTGTGTTTATGTGTGTGTATGTATGTGCGTATGTGTCAAATAATGTCACTCATTTTTCTCAGAGATGGCTGGACCGATTTGCCCAAACTTAGTCTCAAATGAAAGGTGCAACCTTCCCATCGGCTGCTATTGAATTTTGGATCGATCGGAATTCTGGTTCCGGAATTACGGGTTTCAGAGTGCGGCCACACAGAAATTTCGCATAAAAACTATAGGAAAAATTAAAAATAGAATTTTTATTTTTGATGCTAAATGTATTCAAGGTGCATAAAACGTCGAGATTTGATGCAAACACGAAAAAAATTTGACGAAGATTCACGTTTTTGGATTTTGCACATTTTTGCCTTTCTCATATAGAAAGGTTATGCAATCACTCTGAAAAACGTCAACCTAATCCCGGCCCGGAGGGCCGAGTGTCATATCCCATTCGACTCAGTTCGTCGAGATCGGAAAAAGTCTGTATGTGTGTATGTATGTGTGTGTATGTGTGTGTATGTGTGTGTATGTGTGTGTATGTGTGTGTGTGTATGTATGTGCGTATGTGTCAAATAATGTCACTCATTTTTCTCAGAGATGGCTGGACCGATTTGCCCAAACTTAGTCTCAAATGAAAGGTGCAGCCTTCCCATCGGCTGCTATTGAATTTTGGATCGATCGGAATTCTGGTTCCGGAATTACGGGTTTCAGAGTGCGGCCACACAGAAATTTCGCATAAAAACTATAGGAAAAATTAAAAATAGAATTTTTATTTTTGATGCTAAATGTATTCAAGGTGCATAAAACGTCGAGATTTGATGCAAACACGAAAAAAATTTGACGAAAATTCACGTGTTTGGATTTTGCACATTTTTGCCTTTCTCATATAGAAAGGTTATGCAATCACTCTGAAAAACGTCAACCTAATCCCGGCCCGGAGGGCCGAGCGTCATATCCCATTCGACTCAGTTCGTCGAGATCGAAAAAGTCTGTATGTGTGTGTGTATGTGTGTATGTATGTGTGTGTATGTGTGTGTATGTGTGTATGTGTGTGTGTATGTGTGTATGTATGTGCGTATGTGTCAAATAATGTCACTCATTTTTCTCAGAGATGACTGGACCGATTTGCCCAAACTTAGTCTCAAATGAAAGGTGCAACCTTCCCATCGGCTGCTATTGAATTTTGGATCGATCGGAATTCTGGTTCCGGAATTACGGGTTTCAGAGTGCGGCCACACAGAAATTTCGCATAAAAACTATAGGAAAAATTAAAAATAGAATTTTTATTTTTGATGCTAAATGTATTCAAGGTGCATAAAACGTCGAGATTTGATGCAAACACGAAAAAAATTTGACGAAGATTCACGTTTTTGGATTTTGCACATTTTTGCCTTTCTCATATAGAAAGGTTATGCAATCACTCTGAAAAACGTCAACCTAATCCCGGCCCGGAGGGCCGAGTGTCATATCCCATTCGACTCAGTTCGTCGAGATCGGAAAAAGTCTGTATGTGTGTGTGTATGTATGTGTGTGTATGTGTGTGTATGTGTGTGTATATGTGTGTGTGTATGTATGTGCGTATGTGTCAAATAATGTCACTCATTTTTCTCAGAGATGGCTGGACCGATTTGCCCAAACTTAGTCTCAAATGAAAGGTGTAACCTTCCCATCGGCTGCTATTGAATTTTGGATCGATCGGAATTCTGGTTCCGGAATTACGGGTTTCAGAGTGCGGCCACACAGA
>NC_080671.1:296692474-296697474 GCF_030247195.1 Topomyia yanbarensis | reverse complement strand
GATTTTGCACATTTTTGCCTTTCTCATATAGAAAGGTTATGCAATCACTCTGAAAAACGTCAACCTAATCCCGGCCCGGAGGGCCGAGTGTCATATTCCATTCGACTCAGTTCGTCGAGATCGGAAAAAGTCTGTATGTGTGTGTGTATGTGTGTATGTATGTGTGTATGTGTGTGTGTATGTGTGTGTATGTGTGTGTGTATGTATGTGCGTATGTGTCAAATAATGTCACTCATTTTTCTCAGAGATGGCTGGACCGATTTGCCCAAACTTAGTCTCAAATGAAAGGTGCAACCTTCCCATCGGCTGCTATTGAATTTTGGATCGATCGGAATTCTGGTTCCGGAATTACGGGTTTCAGAGTGCGGCCACACAGAAATTTCGCATAAAAACTATAGGAAAAATTAAAAATAGAATTTTTATTTTTGATGCTAAATGTATTCAAGGTGCATAAAACGTCGAGATTTGATGCAAACACGAAAAAAATTTGACGAAGATTCACGTTTTTGGATTTTGCACATTTTTGCCTTTCTCATATAGAAAGGTTATGCAATCACTCTGAAAAACGTCAACCTAATCCCGGCCCGGAGGGCCGAGTGTCATATCCCATTCGACTCAGTTCGTCGAGATCGGAAAAAGTCTGTATGTGTGTATGTATGTGTGTGTATGTGTGTGTGTATGTGTGTGTATGTGTGTGTATGTGTGTGTGTGTGTATGTATGTGCGTATGTGTCAAATAATGTCACTCATTTTTCTCAGAGATGGCTGGACCGATTTGCCCAAACTTAGTCTCAAATGAAAGGTGCAACCTTCCCATCGGCTGCTATTGAATTTTGGATCGATCGGAATTCTGGTTCCGGAATTACGGGTTTCAGAGTGCGGCCACACAGAAATTTCGCATAAAAACTATAGGAAAAATTAAAAATAGAATTTTTATTTTTGATGCTAAATGTATTCAAGGTGCATAAAACGTCGAGATTTGATGCAAACACGAAAAAAATTTGACGAAGATTCACGTTTTTGGATTTTGCACATTTTTGCCTTTCTCATATAGAAAGGTTATGCAATCACTCTGAAAAACGTCAACCTAATCCCGGCCCGGAGGTCCGAGTGTCATATCCCATTCGACTCAGTTCGTCGAGATCGGAAAAAGTCTGTATGTGTGTGTGTATGTGTGTATGTATGTGTGTATGTGTGTGTGTATGTGTGTGTATGTGTGTGTATGTGTGTGTGTGTATGTATGTGCGTATGTGTCAAATAATGTCACTCATTTTTCTCAGAGATGGCTGGACCGATTTGCCCAAACTTAGTCTCAAATGAAAGGTGCAACCTTCCCATCGGCTGCTATTGAATTTTGGATCGATCGGAATTCTGGTTCCGGAATTACGGGTTTCAGAGTGCGGCCACACAGAAATTTCGCATAAAAACTATAGGAAAAATTAAAAATAGAATTTTTATTTTTGATGCTAAATGTATTCAAGGTGCATAAAACGTCGAGATTTGATGCAAACACGAAAAAAATTTGACGAAGATTCACGTTTTTGGATTTTGCACATTTTTGCCTTTCTCATATAGAAAGGTTATGCAATCACTCTGAAAAACGTCAACCTAATCCCGGCCCGGAGGGCCGAGTGTCATATCCCATTCGACTCAGTTCGTCGAGATCGAAAAAGTCTGTATGTGTGTGTGTATGTGTGTATGTATGTGTGTGTATGTGTGTGTGTATGTGTGTGTATGTGTGTGTATGTGTATGTGTGTATGTATGTGCGTATGTGTCAAATAATGTCACTCATTTTTCTCAGAGATGGCTGGACCGATTTGCCCAAACTTAGTCTCAAATGAAAGGTGCAACCTTCCCATCGGCTGCTATTGAATTTTGGATCGATCGGAATTCTGGTTCCGGAATTACGGGTTTCAGAGTGCGGCCACACAGAAATTTCGCATAAAAACTATAGGAAAAATTAAAAATAGAATTTTTATTTTTGATGCTAAATGTATTCAAGGTGCATAAAACGTCGAGATTTGATGCAAACACGAAAAAAATTTGACGAAGATTCACGTTTTTGGATTTTGCACATTTTTGCCTTTCTCATATAGAAAGGTTATGCAATCACTCTGAAAAACGTCAACCTAATCCCGGCCCGGAGGGCCGAGTGTCATATCCCATTCGACTCAGTTCGTCGAGATCGGAAAAAGTCTGTATGTGTGTGTGTATGTGTGTATGTATGTGTGTGTATGTGTGTGTGTATGTGTGTGTATGTGTGTGTATGTGTGTGTGTATGTATGTGCGTATGTGTCAAATAATGTCACTCATTTTTCTCAGAGATGGCTGGACCGATTTGCCCAAACTTAGTCTCAAATGAAAGGTGCAACCTTCCCATCGGCTGCTATTGAATTTTGGATCGATCGGAATTCTGGTTCCGGAATTACGGGTTTCAGAGTGCGGCCACACAGAAATTTCGCATAAAAACTATAGGAAAAATTAAAAATAGAATTTTTATTTTTGATGCTAAATGTATTCAAGGTGCATAAAACGTCGAGATTTTATGCAAACACGAAAAAAATTTGACGAAGATTCACGTTTTTGGATTTTGCACATTTTTGCCTTTCTCATATAGAAAGGTTATGCAATCACTCTGAAAAACGTCAACCTAATCCCGGCCCGGAGGGCCGAGTGTCATATCCCATTCGACTCAGTTCGTCGAGATCGGAAAAAGTCTGTATGTGTGTGTGTGTATGTGTGTATGTATGTGTGTGTATGTGTGTGTATGTGTGTGTATGTGTGTGTATGTGTGTGTGTATGTGTGTGTGTATGTATGTGCGTATGTGTCAAATAATGTCACTCATTTTTCTCAGAGATGGCTGGACCGATTTGCCCAAACTTAGTCTCAAATGAAAGGTGCAACCTTCCCATCGGCTGCTATTGAATTTTGGATCGATCGGAATTCTGGTTCCGGAATTACGGGTTTCAGAGTGCGGCCACACAGAAATTTCGCATAAAAACTATAGGAAAAATTAAAAATAGAATTTTTATTTTTGATGCTAAATGTATTCAAGGTGCATAAAACGTCGAGATTTGATGCAAACACGAAAAAAATTTGACGAAGATTCACGTTTTTGGATTTTGCACATTTTTGCCTTTCTCATATAGAAAGGTTATGCAATCACTCTGAAAAACGTCAATCTAATCCCGGCCCGGAGGGCCGAGTGTCATATCCCATTCGACTCAGTTCGTCGAGATCGGAAAAAGTCTGTATGTGTGTGTGTGTATGTGTGTATGTATGTGTGTGTATGTGTGTGTATGTGTGTGTGTATGTGTGTGTATGTATGTGCGTATGTGTCAAATAATGTCACTCATTTTTCTCAGAGATGGCTGGACCGATTTGCCCAAACTTAGTCTCAAATGAAAGGTGCAACCTTCCCATCGGCTGCTATTGAATTTTGGATCGATCGGAATTCTGGTTCCGGAATTACGGGTTTCAGAGTGCGGCCACACAGAAATTTCGCATAAAAACTATAGGATAAATTAAAAATAGAATTTTTATTTTTGATGCTAAATGTATTCAAGGTGCATAAAACGTCGAGATTTGATGCAAACACGAAAAAAATTTGACGAAGATTCACGTTTTTGGATTTTGCACATTTTTGCCTTTCTCATATAGAAAGGTTATGCAATCACTCTGAAAAACGTTAACCTAATCCCGGCCCGGAGGGCCGAGTGTCATATCCCATTCGACTCAGTTCGTCGAGATCGGAAAAAGTCTGTATGTGTGTGTGCATGTGTGTATGTATGTGTGTGTATGTGTGTGTATGTGTGTGTATGTGTGTGTATGTGTGTGTGTGTATGTATGTATGTGCGTATGTGTCAAATAATGTCACTCATTTTTCTCAGAGATGGCTGGACCGATTTGCCCAAACTTAGTCTCAAATGAAAGGTGCAACCTTCCCATCGGCTGCTATTGAATTTTGGATCGATCGGAATTCTGGTTCCGGAATTACGGGTTTCAGAGTGCGGCCACACAGAAATTTCGCATAAAAACTATAGGAAAAATTAAAAATAGAATTTTTATTTTTGATGCTAAATGTATTCAAGGTGCATAAAACGTCGAGATTTGATGCAAACACGAAAAAAATTTGACGAAGATTCACGTTTTTGGATTTTGCACATTTTTGCCTTTCTCATATAGAAAGGTTATGCAATCACTCTGAAAAACGTCAACCTAATCCCGGCCCGGAGGGCCGAGTGTCATATCCCATTCGACTCAGTTCGTCGAGATCGGAAAAAGTCTGTATGTGTGTGTGTATGTATGTGTGTGTATGTGTGTGTATGTGTGTGTGTATGTGTGTGTATGTATGTGCGTATGTGTCAAATAATGTCACTCATTTTTCTCAGAGATGGCTGGACCGATTTGCCCAAACTTAGTCTCAAATGAAAGGTGCAACCTTCCCATCGGCTGCTATTGAATTTTGGATCGATCGGAATTCTGGTTCCGGAATTACGGGTTTCAGAGTGCGGCCACACAGAAATTTCGCATAAAAACTATAGGAAAAATTAAAAATAGAATTTTATTTTTGATGCTAAATGTATTCAAGGTGCATAAAACGTCGAGATTTGATGCAAACACGAAAAAAATTTGACGAAAATTCACGTTTTTGGATTTTGCACATTTTTGCCTTTCTCATATAGAAAGGTTATGCAATCACTCTGAAAAACGTGAACCTAATCCCGGCCCGGAGGGCCGAGTGTCATATCCCATTCGACTCAGTTCGTCGAGATCGGAAAAAGTCTGTATGTGTGTGTGTATGTATGTGTGTGTATGTGTGTGTATGTGTGTGTGTGTATATGTGTGTGTGTATGTATGTGCGTATGTGTCAAATAATGTCACTCATTTTTCTCAGAGATGGCTGGACCGATTTGCCCAAACTTAGTCTCAAATGAAAGGTGCAACCTTCCCATCGGCTGCTATTGAATTTTGGATCGATCGGAATTCTGGTTCCGGA
>NC_080671.1:296682474-296689974 GCF_030247195.1 Topomyia yanbarensis | reverse complement strand
GAAAGGTGCAACCTTCCCATCGGCTGCTATTGAATTTTGGATCGATCGGAATTCTGGTTCCGGAATTACGGGTTTCAGAGTGCGGCCACACAGAAATTTCGCATAAAAACTATAGGAAAAATTAAAAATAGAATTTTTATTTTTGATGCTAAATGTATTCAAGGTGCATAAAACGTCGAGATTTGATGCAAACACGAAAAAAATTTGACGAAGATTCACGTTTTTGGATTTTGCACATTTTTGCCTTTCTCATATAGAAAGGTTATGCAATCACTCTGAAAAACGTCAACCTAATCCCGGCCCGGAGGGCCGAGTGTCATATCCCATTCGACTCAGTTCGTCGAGATCGGAAAAAGTCTGTATGTGTGTATGTATGTGTGTGTATGTGTGTGTGTATGTGTGTGTATGTGTGTGTATGTGTGTGTGTGTATGTATGTGCGTATGTGTCAAATAATGTCACTCATTTTTCTCAGAGATGGCTGGACCGATTTGCCCAAACTTAGTCTCAAATGAAAGGTGCAACCTTCCCATCGGCTGCTATTGAATTTTGGATCGATCGGAATTCTGGTTCCGGAATTACGGGTTTCAGAGTGCGGCCACACAGAAATTTCGCATAAAAACTATAGGAAAAATTAAAAATAGAATTTTTATTTTTGATGCTAAATGTATTCAAGGTGCATAAAACGTCGAGATTTGATGCAAACACGAAAAAAATTTGACGAAGATTCACGTTTTTGGATTTTGCACATTTTTGCCTTTCTCATATAGAAAGGTTATGCAATCACTCTGAAAAACGTCAACCTAATCCCGGCCCGGAGGGCCGAGTGTCATATTCCATTCGACTCAGTTCGTCGAGATCGGAAAAAGTCTGTATGTGTGTGTGTATGTGTGTATGTATGTGTGTATGTGTGTGTGTATGTGTGTGTATGTGTGTGTATGTGTGTGTGTATGTATGTGCGTATGTGTCAAATAATGTCACTCATTTTTCTCAGAGATGGCTGGACCGATTTGCCCAAACTTAGTCTCAAATGAAAGGTGCAACCTTCCCATCGGCTGCTATTGAATTTTGGATCGATCGGAATTCTGGTTCCGGAATTACGGGTTTCAGAGTGCGGCCACACAGAAATTTCGCATAAAAACTATAGGAAAAATTAAAAATAGAATTTTTATTTTTGATGCTAAATGTATTCAAGGTGCATAAAACGTCGAGATTTGATGCAAACACGAAAAAAATTTGACGAAGATTCACGTTTTTGGATTTTGCACATTTTTGCCTTTCTCATATAGAAAGGTTATGCAATCACTCTGAAAAACGTCAACCTAATCCCGGCCCGGAGGTCCGAGTGTCATATCCCATTCGACTCAGTTCGTCGAGATCGGAAAAAGTCTGTATGTGTGTGTGTATGTGTGTATGTATGTGTGTGTATGTGTGTGTATGTGTGTGTATGTGTGTGTGTGTATGTATGTGCGTATGTGTCAAATAATGTCACTCATTTTTCTCAGAGATGGCTAAACCGATTTGCCCAAACTTAGTCTCAAATGAAAGGTGCAACCTTCCCATCGGCTGCTATTGAATTTTGGATCGATCGGAATTCTGGTTCCGGAATTACGGGTTTCAGAGTGCGGCCACACAGAAATTTCGCATAAAAACTATAGGAAAAATTAAAAATAGAATTTTTATTTTTGATGCTAAATGTATTCAAGGTGCATAAAACGTCGAGATTTGATGCAAACACGAAAAAAATTTGACGAAGATTCACGTTTTTGGATTTTGCACATTTTTGCCTTTCTCATATAGAAAGGTTATGCAATCACTCTGAAAAACGTCAACCTAATCCCGGCCCGGAGGGCCGAGTGTCATATCCCATTCGACTCAGTTCGTCGAGATCGAAAAAGTCTGTATGTGTGTTTGTATGTGTGTATGTATGTGTGTGTATGTGTGTGTGTATGTGTGTGTATGTGTGTGTATGTGTATGTGTGTATGTATGTGCGTATGTGTCAAATAATGTCACTCATTTTTCTCAGAGATGGCTGGACCGATTTGCCCAAACTTAGTCTCAAATGAAAGGTGCAACCTTCCCATCGGCTGCTATTGAATTTTGGATCGATCGGAATTCTGTTTCCGGAATTACGGGTTTCAGAGTGCGGCCACACAGAAATTTCGCATAAAAACTATAGGAAAAATTAAAAATAGAATTTTTATTTTTGATGCTAAATGTATTCAAGGTGCATAAAACGTCGAGATTTGATGCAAACACGAAAAAAATTTGACGAAGATTCACGTTTTTGGATTTTGCACATTTTTGCCTTTCTCATATAGAAAGGTTATGCAATCACTCTGAAAAACGTCAACCTAATCCCGGCCCGGAGGGCCGAGTGTCATATCCCATTCGACTCAGTTCGTCGAGATCGGAAAAAGTCTGTATGTGTGTGTATGTGTGTATGTATGTGTGTGTATGTGTGTGTATGTGTGTGTGTATGTGTGTGTGTATGTATGTGCGTATGTGTCAAATAATGTCACTCATTTTTCTCAGAGATGGCTGGACCGATTTGCCCAAACTTAGTCTCAAATGAAAGGTGCAACCTTCCCATCGGCTGCTATTGAATTTTGGATCGATCGGAATTCTGGTTCCGGAATTACGGGTTTCAGAGTGCGGCCACACAGAAATTTCGCATAAAAACTATAGGAAAAATTAAAAATAGAATTTTTATTTTTGATGCTAAATGTATTCAAGGTGCATAAAACGTCGAGATTTGATGCAAACACGAAAAAAATTTGACGAAGATTCACGTTTTTGGATTTTGCACATTTTTGCCTTTCTCATATAGAAAGGTTATGCAATCACTCTGAAAAACGTCAATCTAATCCCGGCCCGGAGGGCCGAGTGTCATATCCCATTCGACTCAGTTCGTCGAGATCGGAAAAAGTCTGTATGTATGTGTGTATGTGTGTATGTATGTGTGTGTATGTGTGTGTATGTGTGTGTGTATGTGTGTGTATGTATGTGCGTATGTGTCAAATAATGTCACTCATTTTTCTCAGAGATGGCTGGACCGATTTGCCCAAACTTAGTCTCAAATGAAAGGTGCAACCTTCCCATCGGCTGCTATTGAATTTTGGATCGATCGGAATTCTGGTTCCGGAATTACGGGTTTCAGAGTGCGGCCACACAGAAATTTCGCATAAAAACTATAGGAAAAATTAAAAATAGAATTTTTATTTTTGATGCTAAATGTATTCAAGGTGCATAAAACGTCGAGATTTGATGCAAACACGAAAAAAATTTGACGAAGATTCACGTTTTTGGATTTTGCACATTTTTGCCTTTCTCATATAGAAAGGTTATGCAATCACTCTGAAAAACGTCAACCTAATCCCGGCCCGGAGGGCCGAGTGTCATATCCCATTCGACTCAGTTCGTCGAGATCGGAAAAAGTCTGTATGTGTGTGTGTATGTATGTGTGTGTATGTGTGTGTATGTGTGTGTATGTGTGTGTATGTGTGTGTATGTATGTGCGTATGTGTCAAATAATGTCACTCATTTTTCTCAGAGATGGCTGGACCGATTTGCCCAAACTTAGTCTCAAATGAAAGGTGCAACCTTCCCATCGGCTGCTATTGAATTTTGGATCGATCGGAATTCTGGTTCCGGAATTACGGGTTTCAGAGTGCGGCCACACAGAAATTTCGCATAAAAACTATAGGAAAAATTAAAAATAGAATTTTATTTTTGATGCTAAATGTATTCAAGGTGCATAAAACGTCGAGATTTGATGCAAACACGAAAAAAATTTGACGAAAATTCACGTTTTTGGATTTTGCACATTTTTGCCTTTCTCATATAGAAAGGTTATGCAATCACTCTGAAAAACGTGAACCTAATCCCGGCCCGGAGGGCCGAGTGTCATATCCCATTCGACTCAGTTCGTCGAGATCGGAAAAAGTCTGTATGTGTGTGTGTATGTATGTGTGTGTGTATGTGTGTGTATGTGTGTGTGTGTATATGTGTGTGTGTATGTATGTGCGTATGTGTCAAATAATGTCACTCATTTTTCTCAGAGATGGCTGGACCGATTTGCCCAAACTTAGTCTCAAATGAAAGGTGCAACCTTCCCATCGGCTGCTATTGAATTTTGGATCGATCGGAATTCTGGTTCCGGAATTACGGGTTTCAGAGTGCGGCCACACAGAAATTTCGCATAAAAACTATAGGAAAAATTAAAAATAGAATTTTTATTTTTGATGCTAAATGTATTCAAGGTGCATAAAACGTCGAGATTTGATGCAAACACGAAAAAAATTTGACGAAGATTCACGTTTTTGGATTTTGCACATTTTTGCCTTTCTCATATAGAAAGGTTATGCAATCACTCTGAAAAACGTCAACCTAATCCCGGCCCGGAGGTCCGAGTGTCATATCCCATTCGACTCAGTTCGTCGAGATCGGAAAAAGTCTGTATGTGTGTGTGTATGTGTGTATGTGTGTATGTATGTGTGTATGTGTGTGTATGTGTGTATGTATGTGTGTGTGTGTATGTATGTGCGTATGTGTCAAATAATGTCACTCATTTTTCTCAGAGATGGCTGGACCGATTTGCCCAAACTTAGTCTCAAATGAAAGGTGCAACCTTCCCATCGGCTGCTATTGAATTTTGGATCGATCGGAATTCTGGTTCCGGAATTACGGGTTTCAGAGTGCGGCCACACAGAAATTTCGCATAAAAACTATAGGAAAAATTAAAAATAGAATTTTTATTTTTGATGCTAAATGTATTCAAGGTGCATAAAACGTCGAGATTTGATGCAAACACGAAAAAAATTTGACGAAGATTCACGTTTTTGGATTTTGCACATTTTTGCCTTTCTCATATAGAAAGGTTATGCAATCACTCTGAAAAACGTCAACCTAATCCCGGCCCGGAGGGCCGAGTGTCATATTCCATTCGACTCAGTTCGTCGAGATCGGAAAAAGTCTGTATGTGTGTGTGTATGTGTTTTTTTTTTTTTTTTTTTTTACAATGGAGAAGACCTTTATGTCCTAGCCCAGTGCACGTGCTAACGGTAGGGTCCAATCTACCACACGGGGTGCACTGGGGGCGTGTCGGACTCGAATGGTGACCAGCCATTAATACCGACTAAACTCCATTGGGCTCCGCCATCATTCCTCCCAGGAACTACCTCTCGGTATTACTTCTGGGGGGATGGCTGTACTAAGTGTACTCATTCACTCTCACTCGCGCGATCATACATCCTGTATGAGGCTTACTTGGGTGCTCTCTCAATCACACTTTGATTCGCTCTCAAACACTCCCACATGAGACTGACTTTTGTGCTCACCTTTTACGTTCCATGCGAGGCTGACTTGTGTGCTCACCTTACTCATTCCTTGCTAGGCTTACTTTTGTGCTCGCCCTACCCATACATGTGAGGCTGACTTGGGTGCTCACCCTATCACCTGATTCACTCTCAATCGTGCCACTCTATTGTACCTTTGTCACTCCCTCTGGCATCCCATGTGGGACATTTTTCTTAGGCCCCACTTCTGACATACCATGCGAGGCTGACTTTTGTGCTCACCTTTTTCATTCCTTGCTTGCTACCAACCTGTGAGGCTGACTTTTGTGCTCACCCTTAACATGCAGTGTGAGACTGACTTGGATGCTCACCCTTTCACTCCTCTGCCACGCCATGAGGCATCGATAGCTTAGTTCCAACATACTACGCTACGACCCTCCCGTCTTGGCATGAGGCAGTCCACTTATACGCCTATACACTCACTCTTCTGTCTTGCTTCGGGGTGGCTGGGTTTACCCCTTACGCGGTTGCCATTCGCTGCGCCAACCTACCTCGGCATGAACAGACCATTCACTCTCTTATTTTGCGCTTGGCCTTTTTCGCTCCAACTAACCAATCACTAGTTAGCCGTGCCCGCCGTCTGTTGCTCGGTTCGCCAGATTACCTGTAGCCTACTGGCAATCTGGATGGTAGCAGCCGAGACTGCATTCCACTTCTCCACCGTTTGACACATCCGCTGGATAAGGGTATCCGGGGTTGTGTCCCAGCCACAGACGGCAAACATTGCTCTTCTTTCGACGTCGAACCGATGACATACGAACAGTATGTGTTCGGCAGTTTCGTCTACACCTGGGCAGTCCGGGCAGACTGGGACCTCCGCGTGTCCGAACCTGTGGAGGTACTGACGGAAACAGCCATGGCCTGACAGGAATTGTGTCAGGTGGAAGTGAACTTCCCCATGGGGTCTTCCCACCCAGCTCGATATGCTAGGTATCAGCCGGTGGGTCCACCTACCTTTCGAGGAGTTGTCCCACTCACGCTGCCATCTGGCGACCGAGGTCACCCTGGTGCGCTCGCGGGCTCCCCTATTTCCACGTAGCTCAAAGCACTCCTCATCTTCCCGAATGACCAGCCCGACTGGCATCATGCTCGCTATCACGCAGGATGCATCGTGTGATACCGTGCGGTAGGCAGATATCACTCTGAGGCACATCACGCGGTAGGTGCTCTCCAGTTTCTGTAGGTAACTGGTTACCCTCAGTGCTCTTGACCATGACGGGCCGCCGTACCTGAGGATAGATACGGCAACGCCTGCCAGTAACCTACGTCTACTGGCGCACACCTTTGAGCTGTTGGACATCATTCTCGATAGTGCCGCAACAGCAGTCGACGCTCTCTTGCACGTATAGTCGACATGGCTGCCGAAGGTCAGCTTGTCGTCTATAATGACTCCGAGAGACTTCAGACTTCGCTGTGAAGTGATCGCGACTTCTCCCACATGGATAACTGCATGTTGTGCCGACTTGCGGTTGTTGACGATAACTACCTCCGTCTTATGATGAGCGAGCTCCAGGCCTCTCGCGCTCATCCATTCCTCCACCGTGCTAATCGCGTGTTCTGCGGTTAGTTCTACCTCAGGAATTGACTCCCCGTAGACCTCCAAGGTTACGTCGTCGGCAAAGCCGACGATCTTGACCCCAGGAGGGAACTTCAGTCTCAGAACCCCGTCATACATGAGGTTCCATAGCACCGGGCCTAGGATCGAGCCCTGCGGGACTCCGGCGGTAATCGGAACCCTTTTCTGACCGGCATCGGTCTCGTATAGCAGTACGCGGTTTTGGAAGTAACTTTCCAGGATCCGGTACAGACCCACCGGTAGGCTAAGCCGGTGTAACGAGAGCGCGATGGCATCCCAGCTTGCGCTGTTGAATGCGTTCTTCACGTCAAGTGTCACTAACGCACAGTATCGAATACCTCGCCTTTTTCGTTGGATCGCTATCTCGGCAGTATTTATCACTGAGTTGAGAGCGTCCACTGTGGACTTACCCTTCCGAAAGCCAAACTGGTTGCTTGACAGACCGTCCGTACCTTCCGCGTACGGGGTGAGCCTGTTGAGGATGATCCTCTCAAGCAGTTTGCCAGTCGTGTCTATCAGACAGATTGGTCTGTACGCCGATGGGTCGCCTGGCGGCTTCCCGGGCTTC
>NC_080671.1:296667474-296672474 GCF_030247195.1 Topomyia yanbarensis | reverse complement strand
TGTGTGTGTATGTATGTGCGTATGTGTCAAATAATGTCACTCATTTTTCTCAGAGATGGCTGGACCGATTTGCCCAAACTTAGTCTCAAATGAAAGGTGCAACCTTCCCATCGGCTGCTATTGAATTTTGGATCGATCGGAATTCTGGTTCCGGAATTACGGGTTTCAGAGTGCGGCCACACAGAAATTTCGCATAAAAACTATAGGAAAAATTAAAAATAGAATTTTTATTTTTGATGCTAAATGTATTCAAGGTGCATAAAACGTCGAGATTTGATGCAAACACGAAAAAAATTTGACGAAGATTCACGTTTTTGGATTTTGCACATTTTTGCCTTTCTCATATAGAAAGGTTATGCAATCACTCTGAAAAACGTCAACCTAATCCCGGCCCGGAGGTCCGAGTGTCATATCCCATTCGACTCAGTTCGTCGAGATCGGAAAAAGTCTGTATGTGTGTGTGTATGTGTGTATGTATGTGTGTGTATGTGTGTGTATGTGTGTATGTATGTGTGTGTATGTATGTGCGTATGTGTCAAATAATGTCACTCATTTTTCTCAGAGATGGCTGGACCGATTTGCCCAAACTTAGTCTCAAATGAAAGGTGCAACCTTCCCATCGGCTGCTATTGAATTTTGGATCGATCGGAATTCTGGTTCCGGAATTACGGGTTTCAGAGTGCGGCCACACAGAAATTTCGCATAAAAACTATAGGAAAAATTAAAAATAGAATTTTTATTTTTGATGCTAAATGTATTCAAGGTGCATAAAACGTCGAGATTTGATGCAAACACGAAAAAAATTTGACGAAGATTCACGTTTTTGGATTTTGCACATTTTTGCCTTTCTCATATAGAAAGGTTATGCAATCACTCTGAAAAACGTCAACCTAATCCCGGCCCGGAGGGCCGAGTGTCATATCCCATTCGACTCAGTTCGTCGAGATCGGAAAAAGTCTGTATGTGTGTGTATGTATGTGTGTGTATGTGTGTGTATGTGTGTGTGTATGTGTGTGTATGTATGTGCGTATGTGTCAAATAATGTCACTCATTTTTCTCAGAGATGGCTGGACCGATTTGCCCAAACTTAGTCTCAAATGAAAGGTGCAACCTTCCCATCGGCTGCTATTGAATTTTGGATCGATCGGAATTCTGGTTCCGGAATTACGGGTTTCAGAGTGCGGCCACACAGAAATTTCGCATAAAAACTATAGGAAAAATTAAAAATAGAATTTTATTTTTGATGCTAAATGTATTCAAGGTGCATAAAACGTCGAGATTTGATGCAAACACGAAAAAAATTTGACGAAAATTCACGTTTTTGGATTTTGCACATTTTTGCCTTTCTCATATAGAAAGGTTATGCAATCACTCTGAAAAACGTGAACCTAATCCCGGCCCGGAGGGCCGAGTGTCATATCCCATTCGACTCAGTTCGTCGAGATCGGAAAAAGTCTGTATGTGTGTGTGTATGTATGTGTGTGTGTATGTGTGTGTATGTGTGTGTGTGTATATGTGTGTGTGTATGTATGTGCGTATGTGTCAAATAATGTCACTCATTTTTCTCAGAGATGGCTGGACCGATTTGCCCAAACTTAGTCTCAAATGAAAGGTGCAACCTTCCCATCGGCTGCTATTGAATTTTGGATCGATCGGAATTCTGGTTCCGGAATTACGGGTTTCAGAGTGCGGCCACACAGAAATTTCGCATAAAAACTATAGGAAAAATTAAAAATAGAATTTTTATTTTTGATGCTAAATGTATTCAAGGTGCATAAAACGTCGAGATTTGATGCAAACACGAAAAAAATTTGACGAAGATTCACGTTTTTGGATTTTGCACATTTTTGCCTTTCTCATATAGAAAGGTTATGCAATCACTCTGAAAAACGTCAACCTAATCCCGGCCCGGAGGTCCGAGTGTCATATCCCATTCGACTCAGTTCGTCGAGATCGGAAAAAGTCTGTATGTGTGTGTGTATGTGTGTATGTATGTGTGTGTATGTGTGTGTATGTGTGTATGTATGTGTGTGTGTATGTATGTGCGTATGTGTCAAATAATGTCACTCATTTTTCTCAGAGATGGCTGGACCGATTTGCCCAAACTTAGTCTCAAATGAAAGGTGCAACCTTCCCATCGGCTGCTATTGAATTTTGGATCGATCGGAATTCTGGTTCCGGAATTACGGGTTTCAGAGTGCGGCCACACAGAAATTTCGCATAAAAACTATAGGAAAAATTAAAAATAGAATTTTTATTTTTGATGCTAAATGTATTCAAGGTGCATAAAACGTCGAGATTTGATGCAAACACGAAAAAAATTTGACGAAGATTCACGTTTTTGGATTTTGCACATTTTTGCCTTTCTCATATAGAAAGGTTATGCAATCACTCTGAAAAACGTCAACCTAATCCCGGCCCGGAGGGCCGAGTGTCATATTCCATTCGACTCAGTTCGTCGAGATCGGAAAAAGTCTGTATGTGTGTGTGTATGTGTTTTTTTTTTTTTTTTTTTTTTACAATGGAGAAGACCTTTATGTCCTAGCCCAGTACACGTGCTAACGGTAGGGTCCAATCTACCACACGGGGTGCACTGGGGGCGTGTCGGACTCGAATGGTGACCAGCCATTAATACCGACTAAACTCCATTGGGCTCCGCCATCATTCCTCCCAGGAACTACCTCTCGGTATTACTTCTGGGGGGATGGCTGTACTAAGTGTACTCATTCACTCTCACTCGCGCGATCATACATCCTGTATGAGGCTTACTTGGGTGCTCTCTCAATCACACTTTGATTCGCTCTCAAACACTCCCACATGAGACTGACTTTTGTGCTCACCTTTTACGTTCCATGCGAGGCTGACTTGTGTGCTCACCTTACTCATTCCTTGCTAGGCTTACTTTTGTGCTCGCCCTACCCATACATGTGAGGCTGACTTGGGTGCTCACCCTATCACCTGATTCACTCTCAATCGTGCCACTCTATTGTACCTTTGTCACTCCCTCTGGCATCCCATGTGGGACATTTTTCTTAGGCCCCACTTCTGACATACCATGCGAGGCTGACTTTTGTGCTCACCTTTTTCATTCCTTGCTTGCTACCAACCTGTGAGGCTGACTTTTATGCTCACCCTTAACATGCAGTGTGAGACTGACTTGGATGCTCACCCTTTCACTCCTCTGCCACGCCATGAGGCATCGATAGCTTAGTTCCAACATACTACGCTACGACCCTCCCGTCTTGGCATGAGGCAGTCCACTTATACGCCTATACACTCACTCTTCTGTCTTGCTTCGGGGTGGCTGGGTTTACCCCTTACGCGGTTGCCATTCGCTGCGCCAACCTACCTCGGCATGAACAGACCATTCACTCTCTTATTTTGCGCTTGGCCTTTTTCGCTCCAACTAACCAATCACTAGTTAGCCGTGCCCGCCGTCTGTTGCTCGGTTCGCCAGATTACCTGTAGCCTACTGGCAATCTGGATGGTAGCAGCCGAGACTGCATTCCACTTCTCCACCGTTTGACACATCCGCTGGATAAGGGTATCCGGGGTTGTGTCCCAGCCACAGACGGCAAACATTGCTCTTCTTTCGACGTCGAACCGATGACATACGAACAGTATGTGTTCGGCAGTTTCGTCTACACCTGGGCAGTCCGGGCAGACTGGGACCTCCGCGTGTCCGAACCTGTGGAGGTACTGACGGAAACAGCCATGGCCTGACAGGAATTGTGTCAGGTGGAAGTGAACTTCCCCATGGGGTCTTCCCACCCAGCTCGATATGCTAGGTATCAGCCGGTGGGTCCACCTACCTTTCGAGGAGTTGTCCCACTCACGCTGCCATCTGGCGACCGAGGTCACCCTGGTGCGCTCGCGGGCTCCCCTATTTCCACGTAGCTCAAAGCACTCCTCATCTTCCCGAATGACCAGCCCGACTGGCATCATGCTCGCTATCACGCAGGATGCATCGTGTGATACCGTGCGGTAGGCAGATATCACTCTGAGGCACATCACGCGGTAGGTGCTCTCCAGTTTCTGTAGGTAACTGGTTACCCTCAGTGCTCTTGACCATGACGGGCCGCCGTACCTGAGGATAGATACGGCAACGCCTGCCAGTAACCTACGTCTACTGGCGCACACCTTTGAGCTGTTGGACATCATTCTCGATAGTGCCGCAACAGCAGTCGACGCTCTCTTGCACGTATAGTCGACATGGCTGCCGAAGGTCAGCTTGTCGTCTATAATGACTCCGAGAGACTTCAGACTTCGCTGTGAAGTGATCGCGACTTCTCCCACATGGATAACTGCATGTTGTGCCGACTTGCGGTTGTTGACGATAACTACCTCCGTCTTATGATGAGCGAGCTCCAGGCCTCTCGCGCTCATCCATTCCTCCACCGTGCTAATCGCGTGTTCTGCGGTTAGTTCTACCTCAGGAATTGACTCCCCGTAGACCTCCAAGGTTACGTCGTCGGCAAAGCCGACGATCTTGACCCCAGGAGGGAACTTCAGTCTCAGAACCCCGTCATACATGAGGTTCCATAGCACCGGGCCTAGGATCGAGCCCTGCGGGACTCCGGCGGTAATCGGAACCCTTTTCTGACCGGCATCGGTCTCGTATAGCAGTACGCGGTTTTGGAAGTAACTTTCCAGGATCCGGTACAGACCCACCGGTAGGCTAAGCCGGTGTAACGAGAGCGCGATGGCATCCCAGCTTGCGCTGTTGAATGCGTTCTTCACGTCAAGTGTCACTAACGCACAGTATCGAATACCTCGCCTTTTTCGTTGGATCGCTATCTCGGCAGTATTTATCACTGAGTTGAGAGCGTCCACTGTGGACTTACCCTTCCGAAAGCCAAACTGGTTGCTTGACAGACCGTCCGTACCTTCCGCGTACGGGGTGAGCCTGTTGAGGATGATCCTCTCAAGCAGTTTGCCAGTCGTGTCTATCAGACAGATTGGTCTGTACGCCGATGGGTCGCCTGGCGGCTTCCCGGGCT
>NC_080671.1:296649974-296662474 GCF_030247195.1 Topomyia yanbarensis | reverse complement strand
CAGAGTGCGGCCACACAGAAATTTCGCATAAAAACTATAGGAAAAATTAAAAATAGAATTTTTATTTTTGATGCTAAATGTATTCAAGGTGCATAAAACGTCGAGATTTGATGCAAACACGAAAAAAATTTGACGAAGATTCACGTTTTTGGATTTTGCACATTTTTGCCTTTCTCATATAGAAAGGTTATGCAATCACTCTGAAAAACGTCAATCTAATCCCGGCCCGGAGGGCCGAGTGTCATATCCCATTCGACTCAGTTCGTCGAGATCGGAAAAAGTCTGTATGTGTGTGTGTGTATGTGTGTATGTATGTGTGTGTATGTGTGTGTATGTGTGTGTGTATGTGTGTGTATGTATGTGCGTATGTGTCAAATAATGTCACTCATTTTTCTCAGAGATGGCTGGACCGATTTGCCCAAACTTAGTCTCAAATGAAAGGTGCAACCTTCCCATCGGCTGCTATTGAATTTTGGATCGATCGGAATTCTGGTTCCGGAATTACGGGTTTCAGAGTGCGGCCACACAGAAATTTCGCATAAAAACTATAGGATAAATTAAAAATAGAATTTTTATTTTTGATGCTAAATGTATTCAAGGTGCATAAAACGTCGAGATTTGATGCAAACACGAAAAAAATTTGACGAAGATTCACGTTTTTGGATTTTGCACATTTTTGCCTTTCTCATATAGAAAGGTTATGCAATCACTCTGAAAAACGTTAACCTAATCCCGGCCCGGAGGGCCGAGTGTCATATCCCATTCGACTCAGTTCGTCGAGATCGGAAAAAGTCTGTATGTGTGTGTGCGTGTGTGTATGTATGTGTGTATGTGTGTGTATGTGTGTGTATGTGTGTGTGTATGTGTGTGTATGTGTGTGTGTATGTATGTATGTGCGTATGTGTCAAATAATGTCACTCATTTTTCTCAGAGATGGCTGGACCGATTTGCCCAAACTTAGTCTCAAATGAAAGGTGCAACCTTCCCATCGGCTGCTATTGAATTTTGGATCGATCGGAATTCTGGTTCCGGAATTACGGGTTTCAGAGTGCGGCCACACAGAAATTTCGCATAAAAACTATAGGAAAAATTAAAAATAGAATTTTTATTTTTGATGCTAAATGTATTCAAGGTGCATAAAACGTCGAGATTTGATGCAAACACGAAAAAAATTTGACGAAGATTCACGTTTTTGGATTTTGCACATTTTTGCCTTTCTCATATAGAAAGGTTATGCAATCACTCTGAAAAACGTCAACCTAATCCCGGCCCGGAGGGCCGAGTGTCATATCCCATTCGACTCAGTTCGTCGAGATCGGAAAAAGTCTGTATGTGTGTGTGTATGTGTGTATGTATGTGTGTGTATGTGTGTATGTGTGTGTATGTGTGTGTATGTGTGTGTGTATGTATGTGCGTATGTGTCAAATAATGTCACTCATTTTTCTCAGAGATGGCTGGACCGATTTGCCCAAACTTAGTCTCAAATGAAAGGTGCAACCTTCCCATCGGCTGCTATTGAATTTTGGATCGATCGGAATTCTGGTTCCGGAATTACGGGTTTCAGAGTGCGGCCACACAGAAATTTCGCATAAAAACTATAGGAAAAATTAAAAATAGAATTTTTATTTTTGATGCTAAATGTATTCAAGGTGCATAAAACGTCGAGATTTGATGCAAACACGAAAAAAATTTGACGAAGATTCACGTTTTTGGATTTTGCACATTTTTGCCTTTCTCATATAGAAAGGTTATGCAATCACTCTGAAAAACGCCAACCTAATCCCGGCCCGGAGGGCCGAGTGTCATATCCCATTCGACTCAGTTCGTCGAGATCGGAAAAAGTCTGTATGTGTGTGTGTATGTGTGTATGTATGTGTGTATGTGTGTGTGTATGTGTGTGTATGTGTGTGTATGTGTGTGTGTGTGTATGTATGTGCGTATGTGTCAAATAATGTCACTCATTTTTCTCAGAGATGGCTGGACCGATTTGCCCAAACTTAGTCTCAAATGAAAGGTGCAACCTTCCCATCGGCTGCTATTGAATTTTGGATCGATCGGAATTCTGGTTCCGGAATTACGGGTTTCAGAGTGCGGCCACACAGAAATTTCGCATAAAAACTATAGGAAAAATTAAAAATAGAATTTTTATTTTTGATGCTAAATGTATTCAAGGTGCATAAAACGTCGAGATTTGATGCAAACACGAAAAAAATTTGACGAAGATTCACGTTTTTGGATTTTGCACATTTTTGCCTTTCTCATATAGAAAGGTTATGCAATCACTCTGAAAAACGTCAACCTAATCCCGGCCCGGAGGGCCGAGTGTCATATCCCATTCGACTCAGTTCGTCGAGATCGGAAAAAGTCTGTATGTGTGTGTGTATGTGTGTATGTATGTGTGTGTATGTGTGTATGTGTGTGTATGTGTGTGTATGTGTGTGTGTGTATGTATGTGCGTATGTGTCAAATAATGTCACTCATTTTTCTCAGAGATGGCTGGACCGATTTGCCCAAACTTAGTCTCAAATGAAAGGTGCAACCTTCCCATCGGCTGCTATTGAATTTTGGATCGATCGGAATTCTGGTTCCGGAATTACGGGTTTCAGAGTGCGGCCACACAGAAATTTCGCATAAAAATTATAGGAAAAATTAAAAATAGAATTTTTATTTTTGATGCTAAATGTATTCAAGGTGCATAAAACGTCGAGATTTGATGCAAACACGAAAAAAATTTGACGAAGATTCACGTTTTTGGATTTTGCACATTTTTGCCTTTCTCATATAGAAAGGTTATGCAATCACTCTGAAAAACGTCAACCTAATCCCGGCCCGGAGGGCCGAGTGTCATATCCCATTCGACTCAGTTCGTCGAGATCGGAAAAAGTCTGTATGTGTGTGTATGTGTGTATGTATGTGTGTGTATGTGTGTGTATGTGTGTATGTGTGTGTGTGTGTATGTATGTGCGTATGTGTCAAATAATGTCACTCATTTTTCTCAGAGATGGCTGGACCGATTTGCCCAAACTTAGTCTCAAATGAAAGGTGCAACCTTCCCATCGGCTGCTATTGAATTTTGGATCGATCGGAATTCTGGTTCCGGAATTACGGGTTTCAGAGTGCGGCCACACAGAAATTTCGCATAAAAACTATTGGAAAAATTAAAAATAGAATTTTTATTTTTGATGCTAAATGTATTCAAGGTGCATAAAACGTCGAGATTTGATGCAAACACGAAAAAAATTTGACGAAGATTCACGTTTTTGGATTTTGCACATTTTTGCCTTTCTCATATAGAAAGGTTATGCAATCACTCTGAAAAACGTCAACCTAATCCCGGCCCGGAGGGCCGAGTGTCATATCCCATTCGACTCAGTTCGTCGAGATCGGAAAAAGTCTGTATGTGTGTATGTATGTGTGTGTATGTGTGTGTATGTGTGTGTATGTGTGTGTGTATGTATGTGCGTATGTGTCAAATAATGTCACTCATTTTTCTCAGAGATGGCTGGACCGATTTGCCCAAACTTAGTCTCAAATGAAAGGTGCAACCTTCCCATCGGCTGCTATTGAATTTTGGATCGATCGGAATTCTGGTTCCGGAATTACGGGTTTCAGAGTGCGGCCACACAGAAATTTCGCATAAAAACTATAGGAAAAATTAAAAATAGAATTTTTATTTTTGATGCTAAATGTATTCAAGGTGCATAAAACGTCGAGATTTGATGCAAACACGAAAAAAATTTGACGAAGATTCACGTTTTTGGATTTTGCACATTTTTGCCTTTCTCATATAGAAAGGTTATGCAATCACTCTGAAAAACGTCAACCTAATCCCGGCCCGGAGGGCCGAGTGTCATATCCCATTCGACTCCGTTCGTCGAGATCGGAAAAAGTCTGTATGTGTGTGTATGTGTGTATGTATGTGTGTGTATGTGTGTGTATGTGTGTGTATGTGTGTGTGTATGTGTGTGTGTATGTATGTGCGTATGTGTCAAATAATGTCACTCATTTTTCTCAGAGATGGCTGGACCGATTTGCCCAAACTTAGTCTCAAATGAAAGGTGCAACCTTCCCATCGGCTGCTATTGAATTTTGGATCGATCGGAATTCTGGTTCCGGAATTACGGGTTTCAGAGTGCGGCCACACAGAAATTTCGCATAAAAACTATAGGAAAAATTAAAAATAGAATTTTTATTTTTGATGCTAAATGTATTCAAGGTGCATAAAACGTCGAGATTTGATGCAAACACGAAAAAAATTTGACGAAGATTCACGTTTTTGGATTTTGCACATTTTTGCCTTTCTCATATAGAAAGGTTATGCAATCACTCTGAAAAACGTCAATCTAATCCCGGCCCGGAGGGCCGAGTGTCATATCCCATTCGACTCAGTTCGTCGAGATCGGAAAAAGTCTGTATGTGTGTGTATGTGTGTATGTATGTGTGTGTATGTGTGTGTATGTGTGTGTGTATGTGTGTGTGTATGTATGTGCGTATGTGTCAAATAATGTCACTCATTTTTCTCAGAGATGGCTGGACCGATTTGCCCAAACTTAGTCTCAAATGAAAGGTGCGACCTTCCCATCGGCTGCTATTGAATTTTTGATCGATCGGAATTCTGGTTCCGGAATTACGGGTTTCAGAGTGCGGCCACACAGAAATTTCGCATAAAAACTATAGGATAAATTAAAAATAGAATTTTTATTTTTGATGCTAAATGTATTCAAGGTGCATAAAACGTCGAGATTTGATGCAAACACGAAAAAAATTTGACGAAGATTCACGTTTTTGGATTTTGCACATTTTTGCCTTTCTCATATAGAAAGGTTATGCAATCACTCTGAAAAACGTCAACCTAATCCCGGCCCGGAGGGCCGAGTGTCATATCCCATTCGACTCAGTTCGTCGAGATCGGAAAAAGTCTGTATGTGTGTGTGTGCATGTGTGTATGTATGTGTGTGTATGTGTGTGTGTATGTGTGTGTATGTGTGTGTGTATGTATGTATGTGCGTATGTGTCAAATAATGTCACTCATTTTTCTCAGAGATGGCTGGACCGATTTGCCCAAACTTAGTCTCAAATGAAAGGTGCAACCTTCCCATCGGCTGCTATTGAATTTTGGATTGATCGGAATTCTGGTTCCGGAATTACGGGTTTCAGAGTGCGGCCACACAGAAATTTCGCATAAAAACTATAGGAAAAATTAAAAATAGAATTTTTATTTTTGATGCTAAATGTATTCAAGGTGCATAAAACGTCGAGATTTGATGCAAACACGAAAAAAATTTGACGAAGATTCACGTTTTTGGATTTTGCACATTTTTGCCTTTCTCATATAGAAAGGTTATGCAATCACTCTGAAAAACGTCAACCTAATCCCGGCCCGGAGGGCCGAGTGTCATATCCCATTCGACTCAGTTCGTCGAGATCGGAAAAAGTCTGTATGTGTGTGTGTATGTGTGTGTATGTGTGTGTATGTGTGTGTGTATGTATGTGCGTATGTGTCAAATAATGTCACTCATTTTTCTCAGAGATGGCTGGACCGATTTGCCCAAACTTAGTCTCAAATGAAAGGTGCAACCTTCCCATCGGCTGCTATTGCATTTTGGATCGATCGGAATTCTGGTTCCGGAATTACGGGTTTCAGAGTGCGGCCACACAGAAATTTCGCATAAAAACTATAGGAAAAATTAAAAATAGAATTTTTATTTTTGATGCTAAATGTATTCAAGGTGCATAAAACGTCGAGATTTGATGCAAACACGAAAAAAATTTGACGAAGATTCACGTTTTTGGATTTTGCACATTTTTGCCTTTCTCATATAGAAAGGTTATGCAATCACTCTGAAAAACGTCAACCTAATCCCGGCCCGGAGGGCCGAGTGTCATATCCCATTCGACTCAGTTCGTCGAGATCGGAAAAAGTCTGTATGTGTGTGTGTATGTGTGTATGTATGTGTGTGTATGTGTTTTTTTTTTTTTTTACAATGGAGAAGACCTTTATGTCCTAGCCCAGTACACGTGCTAACGGTAGGGTCCAATCTACCACACGGGGTGCACTGGGGGCGTGTCGGACTCAAATGGTGACCAGCCATTAATACCGACTAAACTCCATTGGGCTCCGCCATCATTCCTCCCAGGAACTACCTCTCGGTATTACTTCTGGGGGGATGGCTGTACTGAATGTACTCATTCACTCTCACTCGCGCGATCATACATCCTGTATGAGGCTTACTTGGGTGCTCTCTCAATCACACTTTGATTCACTCTCAAACACTCCCACATGAGGCTGACTTTTGTGCTCACCTTTTACGTTCCATGTGAGGCTGACTTGGGTGCTCACCCTATCACCTGATTCACTCTCAATCGTGCCACTCTATTGTACCTTTGTCACTCCCTCTGGCATCCCATGTGGGACATTTTTCTTAGGCCCCACTTCTGACATACCATGCGAGGCTGACTTTTGTGCTCACCTTTTTCATTCCTTACTAGGCTGACTTTTGTGCTAGCCTCTACCAACCTGTGAGGCTGACTTTTATGCTCACCCTTAACATGCAGTGTGAGACTGACTTGGATGCTCACCCTTTCACTCCTCTGCCACGCCATGAGGCATCGATAGCTTAGTTCCAACATACTACGCTACGACCCTCCCGTCTTGGCATGAGGCAGTCCACTTATACGCCTATACACTCACTCTTCTGTCTTGCTTCGGGGTGGCTGGGTTTACCCCTTACGCGGTTGCCATTCGCTGCGCCAACCTACCTCGGCATGAACAGACCATTCACTCTCTTATTTTGCGCTTGGCCTTTTTCGCTCCAACTAACCAATCACTAGTTAGCCGTGCCCGCCGTCTGTTGCTCGGTTCGCCAGATTACCTGTAGCCTACTGGCAATCTGGATGGTAGCAGCCGAGACTGCGTTCCACTTCTCCACCGTTTGACACATCCGCTGAATAAGGGTATCCGGGGTTGTGTCCCAGCCACAGACGTCAAGCATTGCTCTTCTTTCGACGTCGAACCGATGACATACGAACAGTATGTGCTCGGCAGTTTCATCTACACCTGGGCAGTCCGGGCAGACTGGGACCTCCGCGTGTCCGAACCTGTGGAGGTACTGACGGAAACAGCCATGGCCTGACAGGAATTGTGTCAGGTGGAAGTGAACTTCCCCATGGGGTCTTCCCACCCAGCTCGATATGCTAGGTATCAGCCGGTGGGTCCACCTACCTTTCGAGGAGTTGTCCCACTCACGCTGCCATCTGGCGACCGAGGTCACCCTGATGCGCTCGCGGGCTCCCCTATTTCCACGTAGCTCAAAGCACTCCTCATCTTCCCGAATGACCAGCCCGACTGGCATCATGCTCGCTATCACGCAGGATGCATCGTGTGATACCGTGCGGTAGGCAGATATCACTCTGAGGCACATCACGCGGTAGGTGCTCTCCAGTTTCTGTAGGTAACTGGTTACCCTCAGTGCTCTTGACCATGACGGGCCGCCGTACCTGAGGATAGATACGGCAACGCCTGCCAGTAACCTACGTCTACTGGCGCACACCTTTGAGCTGTTGGACATCATTCTCGATAGTGCCGCAACAGCAGTCGACGCTCTCTTGCACGTATAGTCGACATGGCTGCCGAAGGTCAGCTTGTCGTCTATAATGACTCCGAGAGACTTCAGACTTCGCTGTGAAGTGATCGCGACTTCTCCCACATGGATAACTGCATGTTGTGCCGACTTGCGGTTGTTGACGATAACTACCTCCGTCTTATGATGAGCGAGCTCCAGGCCTCTCGCGCTCATCCATTCCTCCACCGTGCTAATCGCGTGTTCTGCGGTTAGTTCTACCTCAGGAATTGACTCCCCGTAGACCTCCAAGGTTACGTCGTCGGCAAAGCCGACGATCTTGACCCCAGGAGGGAACTTCAGTCTCAGAACCCCGTCATACATGAGGTTCCATAGCACCGGGCCTAGGATCGAGCCCTGCGGGACTCCGGCGGTAATCGGAACCCTTTTCTGACCGGCATCGGTCTCGTATAGCAGTACGCGGTTTTGGAAGTAACTTTCCAGGATCCGGTACAGACCCACCGGTAGGCTAAGCCGGTGTAACGAGAGCGCGATGGCATCCCAGCTTGCGCTGTTGAATGCATTCTTCACGTCAAGTGTCACTAACGCACAGTATCGAATACCTCGCCTTTTTCGTTGGATCGCTATCTCGGCAGTATTTATCACTGAGTTGAGAGCGTCCACTGTGGACTTACCCTTCCGAAAGCCAAACTGGTTGCTTGACAGACCGTCCGTACCTTCCGCGTACGGGGTGAGCCTGTTGAGGATGATCCTCTCAAGCAGTTTGCCAGTCGTGTCTATCAGACAGATTGGTCTGTACGCCGATGGGTCGCCTGGCGGCTTCCCGGGCTTCGGCAACAGCACCAGTTTCTGCCTTTTCCATCTATCGGGGAAACGGCACTCGTCAAGGCATCTCTGCATAGCTAGCCTGAACATGTTCGGGTTCGCTATGATCGCTGCCTTGAGAGCGTTGTTCGGGACTCCATCCGGCCCTGGAGCTTTGTTCATTGCTAGGGATTTAGCCACTGCGAGTAGTTCTTCGTTCGTCACTGGAGCCACCATTTCGACCGTACCCGCACTGTCTCGTAGTGCAGGTGGCCAGGGGCTTGTGGCTCGAGACGGGAAGAGTACTTCGATAATCGTTGCCAACCGGTCCGGAGACCGTTCTGGGGGTGAGGAGCCCCCTTTGGTCTTGGCCATCACAATCCGGTAGGCGTCACCCCACGGATTCGCGTTGGCACTCTCACACAGGTTGTCGAAACACGCTCTCTTGCTGCTTTTAATAGCCTTGTTAAGGGCTAATTTCGCAGCTCGAAACACTTCACGGCGGTTCTCTCTTGCATCCTCGGTGCGAGCTCTTTGCATCCTACGTCTAGCTCTGAGACAGGCTGACCGTAGAGCTGCAATCTCGGCACTCCACCAGTATACCGGGCATCTACCGTTTCTTGGCAGTGTTTTTCTCGGCATAGTGGCGTCGCACGCGCGTGATAGAACAGCTACCAGCGCATCCCCGCTTAGACTGTCGGTGTTGGCCTCCAGTCCCAGGGCCGCGGTGAAAGCTTCGCTGTCGAAGTGATTGGACTTCCACCCGCGTACCTGACAGGGATCTCCCGCCCTCGGATGCTGCACACCATAGTTGATCTTAAAGCGGATTGCTAGATGATCGCTATGGGTGTAGCCTTCGTCTACCCTCCATTCCATGCCTGGAGCCAGACTCGGGCTGGCAAAGGTCAAATCAATCCACGCCTCCACTCCGTTTCTACGGAATGTACTAGCGGAGCCATCATTAGCTAGCACAGTATCGAGTTTCGCAAACGCTTCCATTAGCGCTTGACCCCTGCTATTTGTACAGCGGCTGCCCCACTCCACTGCCCAAGCGTTGAAGTCTCCCGCTATTACTACCGGTTTCCGGCCCACGAGGTCCGACGAGAGCCTGTCGATCATCTGGTAGAACTGTTCTATTGGCCACCTTGGTGGGGCGTAGCAGCTGCAATAGAACACACCATTGATCTTGGCAATCGCCACACCCTCGGCGGAGGGGTGTATTACCTCTTGAACCGGGAACCTTCCCGTTGTACAGATTGCCACCATTCCAGACCCGTCCGACACCCAATTGCCGTTGCCGGCAGGGATGCTGTACGGGTCTGATAAGAGGGCGACATCTGTCCTCGACTCCGAGACCGACTGCCACAGCAGCTGCTGGGCTGCTGCACAATGGTTAAGATTTAGCTGTGTGACTCTCACGGCTTCTTCTTATTTAACTCGCCGAAGGGACACGAAGGTCCGCCCATAGCATGTTTATGGGCTTGCTTCTTAGCGGTGCAGATAAGGCACTTATATGCCTTAGTGCACCCCCGCTCTTTATGCCCCTCCTCGCCGCATCGACGACATAGCTTGCTCCTGTCTAGGCCTTTGCATTCGTAAGCTTTATGGCCGGATTCTAGGCACCGATAGCACCTGTCCACTGAAGGCGGCTGGGGTATACTAATAGGGCATACCGACCAGCCGATCTTCAGCTTCCCTTTCTCGGTTACCTTTTTGGCATCCGCATTCAGTAGCCTGAGGTAGGCTACCTGGGTGCCAGAGGGTCCGTCCCTCAATCGCACAGAGGCCCGCTCGATTGTGACGCCGCATTGCTCCTTGACGGCTGCGACGACGTCTTCTGCGGTCGCGAACTCGTCCAAGTGCTTGCACTGGAGAGTTGTTTCCGCACCTAGCGACCTGATTTGGGCGCCCTCACCAAGGACCTCTTGGGCCAAGGCCTTATATACTGCACTTGATTGTGCGCCTCGCTTCAGCACCAGGAGCATCTCTCCCGTATTGGTGCGTCTTACGTGTGTATGTGTGTGTGTGTATGTGTGTGTATGTGTGTGTGTGTGTGTGTGTGTATGTATGTGCGTATGTGTCAAATAATGTCACTCATTTTTCTCAGAGATGGCTGGACCGATTTGCCCAAACTTAGTCTCAAATGAAAGGTGCAACCTTCCCATCGGCTGCTATTGA
This sequence comes from Topomyia yanbarensis, assembly GCF_030247195.1. Classification (NCBI taxonomy): domain Eukaryota; kingdom Metazoa; phylum Arthropoda; class Insecta; order Diptera; family Culicidae; genus Topomyia; species Topomyia yanbarensis. Next base: position 296,651,912 of record NC_080671.1, on the reverse strand, counting down.
ATTTTGGATCGATCGGAATTCTGGTTCCGGAATTACGGGTTTCAGAGTGCGGCCACACAGAAATTTCGCATAAAAACTATAGGAAAAATTAAAAATAGAATTTTTATTTTTGATGCTAAATGTATTCAAGGTGCATAAAACGTCGAGATTGGATGCAAACACGAAAAAAATTTGACGAAGATTCACGTTTTTGGATTTTGCACATTTTTGCCTTTCTCATATAGAAAGGTTATGCAATCACTCTGAAAAACGTCAACCTAATCCCGGCCCGGAGGGCCGAGTGTCATATCCCATTCGACTCAGTTCGTCGAGATCGGAAAAAGTCTGTATGTGTGTGTGTATGTGTGTATGTATGTGTGTGTATGTGTGTGTGTATGTGTGTGTATGTGTGTGTATGTGTGTGTGTATGTATGTGCGTATGTGTCAAATAATGTCACTCATTTTTCTCAGAGATGGCTGGACCGATTTGCCCAAACTTAGTCTCAAATGAAAGGTGCAACCTTCCCATCGGCTGCTATTGAATTTTGGATCGATCGGAATTCTGGTTCCGGAATTACGGGTTTCAGAGTGCGGCCACACAGAAATTACGCATAAAAACTATAGGAAAAATTAAAAATAGAATTTTTATTTTTGATGCTAAATGTATTCAAGGTGCATAAAACGTCGAGATTTGATGCAAACACGAAAAAAATTTGACGAAGATTCACGTTTTTGGATTTTGCACATTTTTGCCTTTCTCATATAGAAAGGTTATGCAATCACTCTGAAAAACGTCAACCTAATCCCGGCCCGGAGGGCCGAGTGTCATATCCCATTCGACTCAGTTCGTCGAGATCGGAAAAAGTCTGTATGTGTGTGTGTATGTGTGTATGTATGTGTGTGTGTATGTGTGTGTATGTGTGTGTATGTGTGTGTGTGTATGTATATGCGTATGTGTCAAATAATGTCACTCATTTTTCTCAGAGATGGCTGGACCGATTTGCCCAAACTTAGTCTCAAATGAAAGGTGCAACCTTCCCATCGGCTGCTATTGAATTTTGGATCGATCGGAATTCTGGTTCCGGAATTACGGGTTTCAGAGTGCGGCCACACAGAAATTTCGCATAAAAACTATAGGAAAAATTAAAAATAGAATTTTTATTTTTGATGCTAAATGTATTCAAGGTGCATAAAACGTCGAGATTTGATGCAAACACGAAAAAAATTTGACGAAGATTCACGTTTTTGGATTTTGCACATTTTTGCCTTTCTCATATAGAAAGGTTATGCAATCACTCTGAAAAACGTCAACCTAATCCCGGCCCGGAGGGCCGAGTGTCATATCCCATTCGACTCAGTTCGTCGAGATCGGAAAAAGTCTGTATGTGTGTGTATGTGTGTATGTATGTGTGTGTATGTGTGTGTATGTGTGTGTATGTGTGTGTATGTGTGTGTGTATGTATGTGCGTATGTGTCAAATAATGTCACTCATTTTTCTCAGAGATGGCTGGACCGATTTGCCCAAACTTAGTCTCAAATGAAAGGTGCAACCTTCCCATCGGCTGCTATTGAATTTTGGATCGATCGGAATTCTGGTTCCGGAATTACGGGTTTCAGAGTGCGGCCACACAGAAATTTCGCATAAAAACTATAGGAAAAATTAAAAATAGAATTTTTATTTTTGATGCTAAATGTATTCAAGGTGCATAAAACGTCGAGATTTGATGCAAACACGAAAAAAATTTGACGAAGATTCACGTTTTTGGATTTTGCACATTTTTGCCTTTCTCATGTAGAAAGGTTATGCAATCACTCTGAAAAACGTCAACCTAATCCCGGCCCGGAGGGCCGAGTGTCATATCCCATTCGACTCAGTTCGTCGAGATCGGAAAAAGTCTGTATGTGTGTGTGTATGTGTGTATGTATGTGTGTGTATGTGTGTATGTATGTGTGTATGTG